>NC_142941.1:59215453-59222953 GCF_046866305.1 Octopus bimaculoides
TTATTATTATTATTATTATTATTATTATTATTATTATTATTATTATTATTATTATTATTATTATTATTAACCGCTCACTTATCTTCTAGTGTAGACGTCTTCAACTACCGGGTCGTGAACCAGTACTGGGCTATTAACCATTTGGTACCGGCCCGTACAGAAAAAATATATTTTGAAAATTTTATTTCTGTTTTATTGACTATTGTAATCAATAAAGTGTTTTTTTTGCTTTTTTTTTTTGCATTATATATGTATTGTAAGGCGGTGAGCTAGCAGGTCAGGCCAAATGCTTACTACTGGGGTCAATTTAATCGACTTTCCCCTCCCACAATATTGATGGCCATGTGCCAAAATTTGAAACCATTATATACGTATTATATATGTAATATATGGTATTACATATATAATAATCAAATTATATATATATATTATGCACGTTATTGAGCTTTGTTATGCATGTGATCGTATGGTTCATGGAGAATTTGTCTTGCATGAAACCGGTCTATGGTGCAAAAAATGGTTGGGAACCGCTCCTCTAATGTCATGTTACACAATTGTACATGTACACAAGTATAAGTTGCGTGCATGCAATAAGGCTCATTACACGTGTTTTGTACGGAATAAACATTATGGCTGTACAGACAAAATGTGCAGGAAAATGAAACAAGTTGTGCATCCGAGAATTTAATTTATGTTATAACTTGTTCAGGTTGTGGACACAACTATATAGGACAGACAAGTAAGTCACGTAAACGGAGAATCACACTGCATAAGGAACAAATCCGTTTCCCAAGGTATGGATGGGTATCTTTCAGTGAACACAGAGATATGTGCAGGGAATTTCCAACCAAATTTCAGTATTCCCCATCTACCAGTGCAAAGAAACAATTTCGGTACAAGAACGTTTAAATAAAGAAAATTTATTTATCGAAAAATACAGAACACGCCTAAATATGAACGCATAACCAACTTTGGTCTCAGTATATATTTTAATTCATGATCGCATATCCATCACTGTACATATTTCATCTCACTACTTTAGCTCCTGAGTTTTTTGTATGTTTATTTATCCCACTCAAAAGAGCAATTGTAAACAAAACCAATACTGGCTGTGAAGTAGTGTTGGAGCTGACATAAACAGAAAGGCGCACGCACACACACACACACACACACATACATACACTCACATACACACACACACACAGTGTATATTAGATAATCTAGTTCTAGTTACATTTGTCGAAAGAGAGACATAAAGAGTGAGTGAGAGGGAGAGAGAGAAAAAGAGATATCTTGAACATCTAATATTCTAGGGCCTCTCTAATATGGTTGAGCTAGGGTATGCAACTACGACAACAACAACAACAACAATAACAGCAACTGCATTATTAGCGATATCCTTCACTCTTCGCAGCAAATGAACTTATCCAACTCTTGTATGAAATCTACAGACTGTCTTTCAGCAAAACACACACACACACACACACACACACACACACACACACACACACACACACACACACACACACACACACACACGTTTTCTGTATGTTTCCCTAATTAGCTGTTTCTAAGTTAAATTTCCCTAACATTCTCTTCTTTTTCTTTCTTTCATCTTTTCTCTTTTTCGGATTTGAACACACACACGCAGCACACACACACACGCACGCAGATACACACACACACACACACACTCACACACACACATGTACATAAGTGTGTGCGTGCAATGTGTATCGACGATTATGCTAATGGTAATGGTGAAGATGACGATACGATGATGACGACAGTGATGACGGTGAGGTAGATGACGATGACGATGATGATGATGACGATGATGATGATGATGATGATGATGATGATGATGATGATGATGACGATGATAATAACGACGACGATAACGCCGCCGCCGACGATGATAGTGAAACTGACGATAATATTAACGATAATGATGACGATGACGCAAACGATTATGATGAGGACGCCGCCGATACCGATGATGATGATGATGATGATGATGATGATGATGATGATGATGATGATGATGACGATGATAATAACGACGACGATAACGCCGCCGCCGACGATGATAGTGAAACTGACGATAATATTAACGATAATGATGACGATGACGCAAACGATTATGATGAGGACGCCGCCGATACCGATGATGATGATGATGATGATGGTGATGATGATGATGATGATGATGTTGGTGATGGTAATGTCGTGGATGATGACGATGACAACGACGACGACGATGACAACGACGACGGCGGTGACAACCACGGCGACGACGGTGACGTCTAAGTCGACGGACTATTTGTTTTTCTCTTGTTATCTCCGCTTCTGTCAATGGCCACTCCACAAACATGGTGGGAGCCTGAAAGCCACCCTCCCACCCCACCACCTCCTTTCCATCAATAACTCAGATAACCTCTTTAGATGTCGACTTCAGGTGTTCCTCCAACACCACCACCACCAATACCACCGCCACCGCTACCGTCTCTGCCGCTGCCACTGCTGCCTCCGCCGCCGCCATCACCCGGCCATCACCGCCTTGCGCCAAGATAACCAAGTGTGAAATCATAAATGTCGGCTGATTTATTGTCCACCCATCCTTCATCTAACACCACCATCATCACCACCAACACCACCAACACCACCACCACCACGACCACCATAACCACTATCACTATCACCACCAACACCACCACCACCACCACCACCATCTTCACCATGAACATTAATTTATATTCATATACACTAACTCTATCGACGTTGTTGGTGCTGCCTGTTGTTGACGTTGCTGCTTTTGTTATTTAACCACAGGCCACCTTTAACCGAGCAGATGGTCCATGGTCAAAAGTAATTCGTTCCAGTCATGACGGCTTCATCAATTTTTGTCTTCAGACATACTTTCACGTTTACTTTAGCTTTCACTTCTTTCAGTCATTAGACTGCGGCCATGCCGGAGCATGGCCTTGAAGTACCTTTTTTTTTCTTCTTAGAATCCTGGTATTTATTCTGTGGAATCCTTTTTGTCGAACTGTTAAGTTACGGGATCGTAAAACCATCAAGATCGGTTGTCGAGTGGTGGGTGGAAGACAAACACAGACACGAAGATACACATATAGATAGATAGATAGATAGATAGATAGATAGATAGATAGATAGATAGATAGATAGATAGATAGATAGATAGATGTGTGTGTGCGTAAATTTATATACATATAATACTCTTTTTACTCTTTACTCTTTTACTTGTTTCAGTCATTTGACTGCGGCCATGCTGGAGCACCGCCTTTAGTCGAGCAAATCGACCCCAGGACTTATTCTTTGTAAGCCTAGTACTTATTCTATCGGTCTCTTTTTGCCGAAGTTACGGGGACGTAAACACACCACCATCGGTTGTCAAGCGATGGTGGGGGGACAAACACAGACACACAAACACACATACATATATATATACATATACATATATACGACGGGCTTCTTTCAGTTTCCGTCTACCAAATCCACTCACAAGGCCCGAGGCTATAGTAGAAGACACTTGCCCAAGGTGCCACGCAGTGGGACTGAACCCGAAACCATGTGGCTGGTAAGCATGTTTTGTCTTATGTTTCCAAAGCTATCTGAGGCTAAGATCAAGGGTGGCATATTTGTTGGGCCTCAAGTAAATGCAATATTAAAGTCGAAGAAACTGGAAAGAGCGATGACAAAAGTTGAAAAAGACGCTTGATGTGCAGTTCGTGATGCAGTTCGTGGATTCCTAGGAAATCCCAAGGATCCTATTTACAAACAGCTGGTAGCAAAGCTTATTGAAAACTTCCAGAAAATGGGTTGTCGTATGTCCTTAAAGGTTCGTTTTTTGTACTTTCACCTAGATTTTTCCCCCGAAA
The DNA here is from genome assembly GCF_046866305.1 of Octopus bimaculoides. Classification (NCBI taxonomy): domain Eukaryota; kingdom Metazoa; phylum Mollusca; class Cephalopoda; order Octopoda; family Octopodidae; genus Octopus; species Octopus bimaculoides. The sequence continues at coordinate 59,219,356 of NC_142941.1, forward strand.
ATTTGGGTGATGTCAGTGAGGAGCATGGTGAGAGATTTCATCAGGACATCGCAACTATGGAAGGAAGTTACCAAGGACGATGGGATACTGCTATGATGGGAGATTATACATGGTCTCTAGTCAGAAGAGATGAAGGTATACACTCCAGAAAATCTCGATCGTCAAAGCACTTCTCATCTTAAGAAAAGAGTTATCAAGGCATTTACAGTGCAGACTTTTATTGTTTCTTTGCTTAAACTAAAGCGTTTGACCCGAGCACAAAAACAAAAGAAAAATAGTGTAATAGGTGTAAAACAACTTGCCGTAAACGAATATGAAAAAAAAAAAAATGCACGCTCGCTATAGTTTAAAGGCCATGGACTGACGATGTGAATTTTCCGAGTCCTCTCCCCACCCCTCCTTTCGCGAGCGCGCATTTTTTTTTCAGTCAGATAACTGAAACGAATAAAAGAAAAAAATACATATATAGATAGACGGACGGACAGACAGACAGACAGACAGACAGACAGACAGACAGACAGACAGACAGACAGACAGATAGATAGATAGATAGATAGATAGATAGATAGATAGATAGATAGATAGATAGATAGATATGTGGCCAGCGGTGTTAATAGCTTAAAGTTTCTAACAAACTGAACACACTCGTGCACACATAATATATTTATATAAGTTCGAAAATGTGTGTGTGTGTGTGAGATGTTTGCTGGTATGAACGTGTACATGTACGATGTTTTTATTGGGTTGCTCGCTAGATGGTGTTAGAACAAACACGTTAAGCTGTTTTACTGCTGTTGTTGTTGTCGCTACTGTTGTAGACTTCATTGTATAAAAAAAGAATGAACGCGCTCGTCCTGTGTTGGTATTTATCCGGAAGCCACCTCGCTGTTTGGTGAGCCAAAACATGTTCATCCGATGCTGTTACACAGCCAGAAGCCTTCTTGCAATCACAAACATGATCCAACAACAGAAGAATAGAAACACCAGCAGCAACTACAACAACAATGGTATGTATCTCTAAGCTAGCCTGTCTGAGATTTCCGCTTTTGCTGGAAGGTTCTTCCCTCCCATATACCTCCACACTCTCCCTCCCTTTTTCGTCTACATTTATTATTTTATACCTGCGTGTTTTAAGTCATTCGTTAAAAAGCGCATGGGGGGAAAATGAAAAAAAAATTTAATAAAATAAACAGGAAAAGAAAAAAAAATTATAAGAAATGTGTCGTAAAATACACAACCTGAAGTCTTCTTTGATTTGTTTTGCTTGGTTTTATTCTTCATTTTGTTTTATTGCTCTGTTGTTAGACCGATTTTGTTTCCGTTTTTCATTTTCTACTGATATACTGTGGAACTTCGGTTTACGAACGCTTCTCATCACGAACAAGTCGGTATCATGTCTTATATTGTGGCAGATTATATTTAGAATTAAATTAAGCCAAAATGTCTTTCTTTCTAAGACTGAGACTAACGAGCTCGCTGGCTATGTGGCGCTGTGGAAACACCTACAGAATTACTTCTGGCTGATTTGAAAACAGTAAATGAAGAGACATCCAGAAAAATTTGCAATGCGTTGACTTATGCAAATGGTTCGTCAAATGGGACACCCTGAGTATGAGTACCAGCGCTAGTTTAACCATTAAGCAAAATAAGTAGGTGCTTAGGACATCAAGGTAAGTGGGGTGGGGCAGTATAGAAATGTAAATGGTTTACAGCACAAAAGAAATCACTTTAAACTTGCTAAAATAATATTCGGGATGCTTTATCTCTACGAAGTATAGAAGCGGATGTTTTACCTACGATTAATTTTAAGGAAATGATAAAATACTTTGCAGTTTAAAAAAAATAGTAGAATATAAGGAGCACTCCGTCGGTTACGACGATGAGGGTCCCAGCTGATCCGACCAACGGAACAGCCTGCTCGTGAAATTAATGTGCAAGTGGCTGAGCACTCCACAGACACGTGTACCCTTAACGTAGTTCTCAGAGAGATTCAGCGTGACACAGAGTGTGACAACTGCCCCTTTGAAATACAAATACTCTTCATTTTTTCCAGCTGAGTGGACTGGAGCAACGTGAAATAAAGTGTCTTGCTCAAGGACACAATGCGTCGCCGGGAAGTGAACTCACGAATTGAACCGAATGCCCTAACCACTAAGCCACGTCCCTTCACAGTAGAATACAAATATAACTTTTCAAATATAAAGTGGAAGGATACAAAAATAAGCATTATCTTCCATCTTGCTTTTAGTTTCGTTTCATTTTCAAAAAATAAAATTTATATTATTGTTTATTATTGTTTATATTTTGAATTACATATATATTTGCGGGAACCAAAATCTTTTAAGTGCTTAGGGTCTCTATGGATCTTACTCCGGCTCTGAACGGCAGAATGCAATGTCGCCTTTCAGGAAGTAAACTAACATTCTAGTACAGCAGCATGAATTATGATAGTTACTATATTCCATACATTTGACACAATCCAATGTATAAAAATAAATAAATTACATAACACAACAGATGATGTAATAGAAATCACATGACCCAAAATAGACAATAAAGGAAATAATGTATTATATTATATGCATTTACTTAACATCGCGTCGAGCAGAGTGGCGCAGTGGAAGCGTGCTGGGCCCATAACCCAGAGGTCCGTAGATCGAAACTACGCTCTGCTAAGAAGTAGTTACTACTTTTTTTTTTCTCTCTACAAATGTACCAACTATATACATGCCTACAGGATAGGTGCAAATTCTACTATTCAATAGAAATTTATACAGGGTCAAAGGATTACCAACTAACCGGGTTACACTAAAAACCCAAGTAGCATCGTGGGTGGAGACGGCAACAACCTGGCTTTTTCTATAATATAAATATCGTGTTTGACAGGTTGAGCGTTGATGTCGATGATCTCTGCTTTGCTCGTTGGTTGTCATAATTGTTTATCTTCAGACAAGACCTTATCAAGCAGGTCTACGATCAAAGGCATTCTACTAGTAACCATTCTGTTCCTTTTCTTCGGAAAAAAAAAATTGACTGCTATTTCTAGCAGTCAAACCGCTTTGTGGAGACTCCTTTTTTAGCTTTTTGAGTCTTTGGTTGACGGATCGCAACTTCGTCCGCATATCCTTTCATAGCTTTCTGGAACTGTCAGAAGTGCGACAGTCACTGTGTTCCCTTCCAGTGAATTTGTTGAAAGGTGGATGCAAATGACAAACATGGTTCATGTTTGAAAGAGGCCTATGTGAGTACCTGCCTGTAGATTGGTGGAAGACAGGCTAGAGCAGTCGTTTATACCTTACTAGTCAGGGTGGTGGGGTTTTGTAGATTTTCTACACAAATAGCCGTTGGAGGTCTCCTCCACTTCGGGGGAATTTCTCTTGTATTTTTGTTTGTGTGCGTGTGTTTTCGTTATTTTTCTTCTTTACACGTTTTCAAATATATTTGACTGCTCCCTTTCTAGGTTGTCAAACAACCACTTAGAGGTTCCCGTTCGTTTGAAGCAGTTAAAACTTAAGAGCTCGAAACCCAAACTACAACCTCCCCACTCCACACACACACACTTTTTTTCTTTTTGGTGGTGGTGGTGGTGGTGTGGTCT
>NC_142941.1:59230453-59240453 GCF_046866305.1 Octopus bimaculoides
AAATGGTGTACATATACATGTATATGTATACATATACATCTCTCTCTCTCTCTCTTTCTGTCTCTCTCTTTCTCTCTTTCTCTCTCTGTGAAAGTATCTGTCACTACAGTATCGAAATGTGATTGTTTCAGTTAGTGGAATAGTTTCATTTTTAAAGTGAAAGTATTTGACATGAGTGTTTTTGTTTCACTTTTGACACGTAATACTTAAATAGTGGAGGAGATATTATGTTGCCGTGGGCTCGAACTCTGCAAGAAGTTAATAATTTTTTTTGACTAAAACACAACTGGAACCCTAAGTAAGGCATGTGTAAAATTTGAATGAAATTGGTTGCGTAGTTCTCGAGTTTTAGGGATTCACAGACAGACAGACAGACAGACAGACAGACACACATTCTCATTTATATATATATATATATATATATATATAGCGGCGTACGTGCACTTTGGTGTCTTATGTGTAAATATATATATCTGTGTGTGTGTGTGTGTGCTTATACATACATAATCAGTTGTGCTATAAAAGTCATCGCAGTGCAGGATGCTGTAGCAAAACAACAAAAACATTAACAGGAATGCTTAACTACAAGATTAACACCAACAGTAGCAGCAACGACAACATCATCATCAACAACAACCACAGAACGTAACAAAACAAAATAAAAAAAATGGCGTTAGGCATATGAGAGTTATGGCGGAAATGGCAAAAAAAAAACAGAGACCATAATGATAAGGAAAGAAGAAAAGGAAAGAGAGGAGGTAAAAGCAAAGAAAATTACAAGTATCAAATATACACAGACACGCGGACGCGCACACAGACGCTAATTTTTTTATTTTTTTATTTTGTCTTGTAGTAACATGTCAGTAAATAACGGCAAATGAAACAAATATGATAGCGGAGACGAAAAGCTAATGTCCCATAATGCAATTGTTAGCTCATTTATTCGCTAACGCTGGTTGTTGCCAACATGTTTTACCAGTGAGTTTGGTCGTAAAGACATCATCTAAATGGTCAAGTTAATCTCAAGATTAACTATGTTAAGTAAAAAAGAAGGAAGTGTGTGTATGGGGGGGGGGGGAGGTAATAGTTGTCTGTTTATTTATTTATCTTTATATCTGTGTTTGTTTATCTAATTTGTATGATTTTTCTATTTTTTAATCTATTAACGGTTTATAAATCTCTCTCTCGCCCTCTTGCTCTCTCTCTCTCTCTCTCTCTGTATATATATATATATATATATATAATATAATATAATATATATATATATATATATATATATATATATATATATATGTATATATATATATATATATGTTTGTGTGTGCGTGTGTGTGTATGTATGTATATATATATATATATATATACATATATATATACATATATATGTATATATACATATATATATATGTATGTATGTATATATACTAATTGTTTTGAGCATTTCCTCACTCTTCTCTCTTCTTTCTCTCTCCCTCGCTATCTCTCTCTCTCTGTTACTCTTTCTCTCTCCCTCTCTCTCTCACACACACGCACTTTTTCTTCTTATTACTCTTTTTTCCCGTTTTGTCAAATATGGCACAATTATTTACGAGTTCCAAAAATCCCAACACTACGATCATCACCACTACTGCCACCAACACAGCATCCTTGCAATCAGTAAAGCCCCACCACCCACATACCTCCATCATTATTGCTATCAACATCACCGTGACTATCCCATTACTACCACCCAATAACATATCACTGCCACCACCACCACCACCACCACCAGCAACAACAACAACAACAGCAACAACATCATCCCCACCAACATCATCACCATCACCATCACAATCACAATTACCATCATCATTATCACCACCACCACCACTGTACTGTCACTACCACCATCACCACCACCACCACCACCACAACCACCACCACAACCACCACCACCATCACCACCACCACCACCACAGCCGCCGCTGCAATCAAAAACAGTTCAAACATGGTGACCACCACCACCGTCTGTACCACGACCGCAACCGCGACCAAAACTACTAACACCGCTACCACCACCGCCACCACCACCGCCATCATCATCAACACTCTTCCACCGTCCCCACCATCATCAGTAGCACATTGACAAACAACTGACCTACCCATACCGCCACCCACTATTTCCCTTACACAACGGCGGGGTTACCTCGATGACAACCCCGTGGTTATCTATGACAGCCGACTGGCAAACAACAAATATAGTCTTGTAATAGACTAGCGTTTTCAATAGAACGGAAGGGTTACATATATATATGTATATATATATATATATATATATATATATATATATATATATATATATATATATATATATATATATATCGGCTAACCCCTAATTTAGTAATATGAGAGAGTGAGAGAGAGAAAGGGAAGAGAGAATGTGTAACTGGGAGCTAGATAGGAAGACAGATTGTGTGTGTGTGTGTGTGTGTTTAAGCGTGTGTGTATATGCATATCTACACACATACACATACACACATACATATATATATATACTTAGAGTCCCTCATAGCGCGGGGCATTCATGCATAGTAATGCCTTTATAGAAATATATAAGTATATATATATATATATATATATATATATATATATATATATATATATATAGATAGATAGATAGATAGATAGATAGATAGATTGTAGTGCTGCAGCATGGCCACGGCTCTCGAGATGAGACAAGTAAAAAGGTATGTGTATGTGTGTGTAATTGAAAGCAGAAAAGAAAAGGCAAACAATTTGGCAAGGCATTTAATTTAGTTATACAATAAAAGGTTTAGTTAGTCTCTAACAGCTGTTTCTAGAATGTCTCAGCTTTTGGAACATCATGTCGAACGAGGATTCCATAGTCGGAGTATACCGTCATCGGAGAGAGATAGGTTGAATATTTGTATATTCCACATCAATGATAGTTATTGTGATTCATTATGTATAGAAAGGGAGGAGAAATGCAATTAAATCTAATTAAAACAGGCATTCATTAGGTAAATCCATGAACAGAGAGAATGGTTTGACAGTAATCCTTGGTGGGAGTACATACAGGTTCCCACGTCATTATCAGCGATGATGTTGGCTGCATCAATGGCGGATGAGATAAAACGGGGAAAAAAAAAAAGAAATCGCCAGACATTTCTTCCTTCATTTTAAAAACAATATGGGGTGTCTTTGATGATAATTGTGGTGATGAGAACGATGGTGGTGGCGAGAGCGGCGGCGGTGGTAGTGGTGCTGGTGCTGGTGCTGGTGACGACGACGACGACGACGTCAGGCGAACATTGGAGGGGAACAAAGTATTCGGTTGCTACATTTTAAGAGTTTTGAGTGACAAATAACATAGGGACGCTGTCTGCTGGCTGGAGGGTTTGTAAGAATTAAGATGACAGATGTGGAAGAAAAGGAAGAGTGGTGGTAGGGGGGAGATACAATGGTGAAAATTCATGTTAGAGTTATTATGATGAGAGGAAGGTTGGCTGCGAAAGAAAAACAATTTAAAAGATAGAATAACCGATATTTTCATTTCTTGCTTTATTTTCTTAACCACCTCCTCTCCAACTCGCTCCCAACTCATGAATACTTTTCTACATTTTATTCACTTAGAACTTAAAAAAGAAAATAATACTAATAATAACAACAACAATATTTCTACTCTCTTCTCCTTTCATCTTCCACTGTCATAGTCTTCTTCTTCTTCTTCTTCTTCTTCTTCTTCTTCTTCTTCAATCTCAACACACACATATGCACGGACATAATTATACATTCTCTCTCTTTCACATACACACACACACGTACACGTGTATGAATGTATGTGTGTGTATATATATATATATATATATATATATATATATATATATATAGATAGATAGATAGATAGATAGATATTTATTTATTTATATGTATATATATATGTATATACATATATATATATATATATATATATATATATATATATATATATATATATACACTACATACATATATATATATATATATATATATATATATATATATATATATATATATATATATATATACATATATATATATATATATATATATATATATATATATATATATATATATATATATATATATATATATATATATATATATATATATATGGCACATGGCTTAGTGGTTAGGGTGTTGTACTGACGATTGCGAAATCGTGGGTTCGATTCCAAGACCGATTGTTGCGTTCTGTTCTTGAGAAAAGCACTACATTTCACGTTGCTCTGCGATCATTTCGACATCTGACTTGTGACACCCAGTTGCACCTGTACAGGTAATGTCGATTTGATGGAGGGAGTGTGCTTATGTCTGCATAAACATTTGATCACTATAAACAAATCATCTGTGTGGTTGTTCGGTAAGAAATTGTCGAACACTCCAGGAGATCCAGGCGATGAAAGTATTTCATGAAGAATATTACAGACTACAAAATGTCACGAGTTGTGAAAAATGAATATATTCATTTAACTACTTGATATCCGTAGGATGACGCCCGTTTCGCAGCCTTCGTCATGTAATAGCAATTTCAATGTGTAATAAATTATGTTACACATTATGCTACACATTGCACAGTACTATTGTACATTTACAAATCAATGCAGATATAGAAGGCTAGCTCTTCAGATCAACAGAACACTAAACCTTTTAAAAATTTAATGACGTAAAATTTTAACTTCTAAACTTTAATCTTTTAATTTTTCTAATATAACTATTCCACTTCGAACTTTAAAAACGTCTTCAGCCTTTTACTTATAGTATAACATTTTTCAACGGTTAATAATCTTTGAACGAATCTAACAGGCGAGATATCTCTTCATCTTCAACCGACTTCTCATCCAACTAATAATATTTCTACTAATTTCTTAATGTATGTGCTTAACCTGTGAGATGCACGGAAATGTCACGATGGACGGGGAGAGGAAGAGAATGCAGAATTCATATGATAAGAGGTAAGTAGTGGTGGTGATGGCGGTGGCAGTGGGAGGGATTGAAACGATTCAAGATGGAGACTAGACGCAGAGGTGAGAAGGAGAGGGAAAGAAAAGGAAGGGAGAGAAATAGTCTGAAAATATATAAATTATTGAGTTAGTCAGAGATAAAACATGATATTTTGTGTGTGTGATTGTGTGTGTTATGAAATCTAAACATCCCTGCCCCTAACAAATATACATTGGTTAAATAAAAGAAAAAATAACAAAACAGAAAATAAAAAAATTGACATTTTATGCACATACCCCACCCCTGCTCTCTCTCGCTCTCTTTCTCTCTCCCCCTCTCTCTCTCGCCCTCTTTTCCCCTGTGTGTATGTTTGTGTATATGTGTGCGTGCGTGCATGTGTATGTATATTTGTCTTCAATTATGTAAGAGAAGCAGCTCTTGGTTAAAATCTTTATCTGTATGACATATTCAGCATATGTTTATCGTTGAAAACCAGAAGCCACATTCTTCGTCCTGGAAAAATCCATTTGTAGACGCATTGCGTTAAAAAACGCACAATATACTTCAGAACTAGGCGAAACGAAATCGCCGTGAAAGTGACAACAAGGGCGACAAATCCGCATTTCGCTGTTTCTGTCGCTTGTCAATGTCACGTACTCGTGTCACTTCAGGAACGAGGTTGAATCGGTCAGTCTGACGTATATGTAGACAGTGTATAAACATTTTAAAGTGTATCTCTACGGATTTTTAAAATATTAATTGTTAGCAGACACACAGTATTTCGTTTTACAACCATTATATACTACCAAGTATATCAAATATTATATTTACATACCAGTTGCCAGTAATGTTTTCAATATGTAAATATGTAAGTACCAGTTGCGTACTGAAGGTCGATCTAATCAGCTATCCACCCTCCCCCAAAATTTCGGACCTTGTGCCTAGAGTAGAAAAGAATATATCAAGCGTTCTAAGGCGGCGAGCTGGGAGAAACGTTAGCACGCCGGGCGAAATGCTTAGCGGTATTTCGTCTGCCTCTACGTTAACCAACGAGCTATTGAACGTCTGAGTAATGTTTCAGTGTCATATCAGTTTGTAGATCTAAGACTCTCATGACAGGCAATTGTATATCTTTTATATCTATGTTTTAAAAAATCCATTCCTGAACATATTTCGCGAAGTGAGGGGCACCATTTACAAAGCCACAATTACATCATGACAGTGAATTTGATGTCGCTTCCAAACCACGCTGCAAAGTGACCATGCAATTCCACAGAAACCGTTAAAGACGTTGTTTTACAATCATTACGGAAATCGATCTTCTTCGATATCATGTTAAAATTTATAAATGTATAGAGTGTGCTATTGATTTTCTTGAAATCAAAGCAGCAGATCACTGGATAGCTTTTTAACACATAGAAGTAGCATTACGTATGTTTTTGGTCAAGATTAATTTGCATAATTACAAATAGAAAGTGCTACGGTAGATACCACAGAATGCGGGGAGGGGAAAATAATTTGAATTTGGATAATTTAGTTAACGGGTGTTGTACTAGATACCATACTTATATTCTTAATTTATTGGAACTTCCCTTTGAGTTAGAGAAAGCAAACAGGAGGATAGAGGTTATTCTTAGCGATGCTGAAAGAAAAGGGAATATAATTTTAAGAAATTCGGCTGTGTGGTAAGAAGTTTGCTTCTTAATCACGTAGTTCCGAGTTCAGTCCCACTGCATGACACCTTGGGCAAATGTCTTCTACTATAGCCTCGAACCGCCCAAAGCCTTGTAAATGGATTTGGTTGACTGAAACTGAAAGAAGCCCAACGTGTGTGTGTGTGTGTGTGTGTGTGTGTGTGTGTGTATGTGTGTGTGTATGTGCGTGCTTGCGTGCGTGTGCGTGTGCGTGTGCGTATGCGTGTGTGTGTGTGTGTATATGTGTGTTTGTATCCTCCACCATCGCTTGACAACCAGTGTCGGTGTGTTTATGTCCCCGTAACTTAACGGTTCGGCAAAAGCCACCGATAGAATAAGTACCAGGCTGAAAGAGATAAGTACTGGGGTTGATTCATTCGACTAAAAATTCTTCAAGGCGGTGTCCCAGCATGGCTGCAGTCTAATGACTGAAACGAGTAAAAGAAAAGAAAAATTACTTTCTCAGGTAAATTTACACTCTTAGGAACAGAAGAATCTTATCTTAGTTTTAAAGGTGAGACAATTGTGGATTTAAGTATGGCTGGAATAAATAATACCGCATGGCATTTTGCACAAGGCTCTAGCGTGGCTGATACGTCATATTCTACCACAATTAATCTACAGTTATTTCCCTTGTATTCCAAATGCAAGGGAGATTATTGAGAAAATAATTACGAAATACTTTCAGTTGATTAATAATAATGATAAGTCAGTAAATATTTCTTTTGTCAGTTTCAGCAGTTTTGAAGGGAGACGACAGGTCGAAACCATTGATCCTAGTGCCTGACAAGTTAAGGCAAAGTCAACCACGAAGGAATTTGAAATCAGAATGTGAGAGGCAGAAAGGTTACTGCAAAACTGTTTTTCTGAGGGTCTACGTTCTCAGTTGAAATTCCGCCTAGGTCGACTTTGCCTTTAATCCTTTCGGGGTCGATAAATTAAGTACCAGTGAAACATTGGGGTCGATCTAATCGACTGGAACCCCTCCCACAAAAAATTTCAAACTTTGTGCCTATAATAGAAAGGATTTATGTCGAACACCTACTGGTGCGTGTAGGGCGGATCCGGCTATCAGCAAAATCAATTGTGAGGATTGCCCTGCCGCCCTCTTTTGGCCGGGAGGGGTAGGAAATTTTTAATTGTCTAGTGGATGTAGCAAAAGAGATAGTATGGTGGACCCGTTTAAAAGGGCTAAAGTCAGACACTTTCCTCTTTGACCAAGCCATCATCAACTTTTTCAAGCTTCACTTGAAAAGGAAGTTGAGGGTGGAAAGGGAAGTGTTGCCTTCTAGCAGGTTTGTTGAAAGGTGGATGAATGTTGGAAGAATGGCCAGTGTGAAAGGACCAATTCTGAGCGTGCACCTGTAAAAAAAAAAGGGGGGGGATTAAAGGAGAAAGGCTCTTGCCCTGTTGATCAAGCACCCGTGACTTTGTGGATTTTTCCACGAGGGCCTTAAAGCGCCTCCCGCTATTGGGAGTTTTAATTAGTTCAATTTTAATTGTTATTTATATTGTTTACACGCGGAAAACCCAGTGCATCATCCCGGTTTTGTCTTTTATCTTGTTGCACGTCCTTTAATGTTATTGTATGTGAGCCCTTGTGGCGAATAAAAGAATGAACCATTATTATTATTATTATTATTATTATTATCATTATTATTATTATCATTATTATCATCATTATTATTATCATTATTATTATTATTATCTTCTTCTTTATAAAAACGAAGACAAGGAGATATTTATCCAGTTGTACAGTTTGCTCAAAGGCCTGTCATTATCATTCCAGCCGCAAGACAACAATAACAACAACAACAACACGGAAAATGACGAAAAAAAACAACAAGAACAATAACGCCCAGAATGCGGACAGCAAACTACAACAACAACGACACGATGACGACGATGACAACAATGAAAATCTCAACATTGAAGGAAAAGAATACAGATAAAGCAGCAATGGTTAAAGTCACCTGACAAATGCTGTCCTTGTTGTTCTGCCCAATGCAATGTAATCATTTTTAAGGATGACAAAGTGGAACTTAAGGGGGAGATTGTCTCCTATTTTTAGCATCTATATTCGGTCTCTATCGTTGTTGGCTCGTAGCACTGTCACAGGAAATATTATTTATTACAGATGACGTGGGTAAAAGTGTTGCAAAGGATTAGAAGATATAGTAGTAATAAAACAATTATATAAATTACGGAGATGTACTTGCATAGCAAGTGACCTGATCTGAGATCGTGTGCTGGAACGAAAACAATTGCAGCGTGGAAGGTGTTTATAAGCCAGAATTTTGTCAGTGAACAGGTCGCGGTCTGAAAGCGACGAAAATATTTTGACAAATCAAATTTAAATGTTGAAGTGAATCTGACGGCTTTTGTGTGTTATTTTAAATGGCTTATAAACACCTTCCACGCTGCAATTATATAAATATTGTAAGAATTTAGAAATTTCGAGAGAACGTGAATTTTATTTTTTTCCTTGAGCGATGAAACTCAAAGCAAATAAAACAATAAATATGTTCAAATATTGGATTGAAAACACTGAATAAAAAAACAAAAAAAAAATGAAAACAACGCGTGGGATTCGAACCCACATCTGTTGTACATATCGAAAGCGTTCTAGCTCGGGGACCAAAGCAATCGTACGAATTTCGCACTTCCTTTTAGAAACTTTATTCTTACCAACAAGAATTGCATGTCGGTGATTTCATAAGAATATATAAACACCAAGAGGTTTTTTTTTATTTCCATTCTCAAAAATTCTCTCGAGGTCAACAACATAGAATTCTCGCTGGTAAGAACGAAGTTTCTAAATATTGGTTTCAAAAACCAATATTGTAAAAATTGAGTATATGCCAATATATATCTGTATGTGCGTGTGTGTGTATGTATATGTCTCTCTCTCTCTCTCTCTCTCCTTTTATATATATATATATATATATATATATATATTATATATATATATATATATACTGGGTGTCCATAAAGTCTTTTTACAATTCAAAAAACTTATTACAAAGGCAATTGGTAAAATATCTTAATCAGACTTATTCTATTGTACTCAGTGGTTTTCAAAGTTATTTTTTATTTCATTTAATACACTTCTATATGAGCGTCATTGGTCGCACGAACCACACCAAGACGGTACTCGATTTCTTGCCATGTTCGCTGTAGCATAGCCTTATCAATGTTTGCGATCGAATCTGTTATCTTAGTTCAGTAATGCCCCGTATCTTTGTTTGATATACGATATCTTTAACATAGCCCCATAAAACGTGGTGGCCACGGAATTGGTCCACCTCTTCCAATCCAACGGT
>NC_142941.1:59245453-59247953 GCF_046866305.1 Octopus bimaculoides
TCGATAATTTAGAAACACCGTCGAGCAAACAGCTAAGGCACTAATAAAATGTAAGTCAAAGAATTATAAATAAACATATGTTGAAGCATATAAACAAACTTGTAACCATTGTAGCTTTTGTATTCCTAAAAAGATGGCTCTTCCCTTCCACATAAACAATAAACAGGAATTTAGAGGTTATCTCTTTCTGCAGATATAGATATAAATGTTATCTTGCACAATATTAAACCTCGCACAAATTAGTAAACTTTAAATCACTGATAACTGTTACTTTTATATTGCAGTGTACGTGACTTGCATTTAAAACTTAACCGAGCTTTTCAAATATTTTAAATACTATTCATACGCTATTAATATTTTCATAAATCTACACTGTTGTATAACCATCCTTTCGTTATTTTTTCATAGGCAGCATTCATTTTATCATACCTTTATTTCTGTTTTCTTTCTTTCTTTCTGTTGTTTTCCTTTTATCGTCATTCTCTTTTTCTCCTTTCCTTTCTTCATCTTCTTCTTCTATCCCATGTTCCAAACGTTATGTATATATTCGCAACAACACACAACTTACCGTCACTTGGTAAAATTTCAATAAATACCTATAAATTCCTAGACATATTGAAAACCAACGGATATCCTAGATCCATTGTAAATCGGCTTAAGTATCCAAGACGACCAACATGCCGAACACATAGAAAACCCAGCAACACATGCTTCCTTAAAATACCCCATTTTAGCGAGAGGATAACTACAGCCATACGAAGAGAAGGGCTAGATATACAACTAGCCCACTCCGGCCCCTCTCTGAGAGGACACCTCGCAAAGAAACTAATAAGGGACAACAATCAATGCACATTAACAAATTGTCCCATCCGTGACACAGATTTATGCCAACGGGTAAATGTTGTGTATAAAATACAATGTAACAAATGCAATAAGTTCTATGTGGGTAGCACAACAAGACCGTTACACGTCCGCATCAAAGAACATCTGAACACGAGAGCCTCCTCCTTCAGAAAACATCTAGATAGATGCCGGAACACTGATAAAAGCATAACAGTCACAATTGAGGCCATTGAAAGAAATTTGGGTAATTTAAGAATCAAGGAAGCTTTACTCATACACAGACTAGGACCCCAAATTAACAACAGGGTGGAAGTTGGTAATCAATATATAATTTAGCTACATCTGGATGGGTGTAGTTTAATTCTTAATAACATGCTCATATATTGTTTACAACAAAAAAAAAAAGAAGGGGGAAAAAAAAGAAAGAAAGAAAAAAGAGAAGCTGCCCGTATAACACATAACCTAGAAGCAGCGCCACAGATGTTTCAACACAACACACACGAGATTGAAACAGCCGACCTCACGCACTTCTCATGAGGAATTCCAGAAGAAGCTTCGTGAGACCACTCCTGAGACGCTTCAGAAAAAAGAAAAACTGTTGGAAAACAGTTTATAGCAGAGACTCCAGCAAATAAGATCTGAAGATGGAATTTTAATTCCGAAATATCATCGGACTACAGTTTACCAAGTTACAACAGGTATACAGTTCATTTTTTGTTCTATAGTGCATTGTTATACCTTCCTAAACTTTTTATTCTTTACAAACAATACACAATGCTTCAAGCGAACTACAATACTCTCCTATACCTATAATGTTTATGAACTTTACAATTAACGCCAGAATAAAAAAAGTCAATGAACTTTTTAGACTTCTTTATATGTAAGATGTTCATTTATTATTTGACAATCCGATGTCTGAAACTTAATAGCTTCTGACAAATGTTTAACCCTTTAGCGTTCAGATTAATCCGCCAAAAATGAAATGGTTATGTATTCACATCGTTTTGAATTAATCATCCATTATTTCATAGCTTTGAGATTTCAATGGTGTGATTGTTTATTTTTAGAATTATATTGTAGGGCAGGTGTGAGAGGCCAAATTTGGCTAGTTTGAACATAAGACAGGTAGAAAATTTGGGCTGGATATGGCCGGTTTAAATGCTAAAGGATTAATTCTGCTTATTTGCACGAAGCACTTATTTTCTTGCGTTTGTATGAACGTATGTACATAAACCTTGTTTTCACTTTTTCATTTGTTCTTCCTTCTTTCGCTCTTATCGTCTTTCCGACCGCTCACAATTTCATATATATGTATGTGGTATACGCGCGCGCGCGTGTGTGTGTGTGTATAGAGGTGCGTATGTGCATGCATATATTTGTAAATATGCGTGTATTACATGCATATATACATACGATGAAAGTGTTTTGTCGGTGTGTATGTGTGTGTGACTCTGTGTGTGTGTGTGTGTGTGTGTGTGTGTGTGTCTGTGTGTGTGTGTGTGCGTGTGTGTGTGTGTATGAGCCTATGCCTGTGCATGCATGTGATCATGCTTATATGCTTACGTTATGTCCTTGAGCAAGACACTTAACTGGCGCCGGTTATACGATCATCTACATTTGTTTTATAAAAGATTTCTTTCCGTTGCATTCAATGAGG
>NC_142941.1:59257953-59272953 GCF_046866305.1 Octopus bimaculoides
CCAAGAAGGAAGCTTTTCCCTTGGATAAATTCCGATGGAGTGGAGAGTGGCGTGACACTTGCATACGTAGGCAACGGTTAGTCTTATTCAAAAAATCTTGGCTAGATTTGCACGTGCAGATGCGTGGTCAGCGTTTGATCGACGGAGGCCCTTTATAGGACTAGGTACTATAGTCGTATACATGTCTTTATATAGGAAATTAAATGTAGGGTCATTTATGCCTGGCCCCTAAAAAAAGCATTATCTATTATCTTCTACATGTTTCAGTTATCGGTCTGCGTCCATGTTGAGCCATCGCTTTCAATGGTTTAGTCTGACAAATCGACCCCCAATTCTTATACAATCGGTGTCTTTTACCGAAGAGCCAAGTTACGGGGATGTAAGCAAACCAGCACCGGTTGTCAATCGTTAATGGGAGAGAAACAAAAACACAGACGCATATATACACACACATTTACCTGTATACATATGCATATAGATAGATAGATAGATACAAGGTATTTGTCGGTCCTGGGGTTATATAGTAGAAGACACTTTCCCAAAGTGCCGCACAGTGGGACGGAACCCGAAACTACTAGGTCGCAAAGCGAGTTTCTTAATCACTCGACCATCCCTGTACTTATGCTGACTTAGTTATTTTTTTCCTTTTTTTTTTAAGCCATTGATCAAGTGATTAAAGACGTTCCAGTCATGACCAGCCCGTTTTTTTATTTATTTCCTCGAACGCCCCCTTAACAATTCCTTCATTTTTCAAGACAACAGGTTGTAATTTGTGAGCGATTTGGCTGCTGTTTCTTGATCCTAGCGCAGTACCATAGAGGCCCTCGTCCCACCACCACAACCACAACCACAACCACTACCACCACTACTACTATTACTACTACCACCACCACCACCATCACCACCACTACCACAACCACCACCACCACCACTACTACCGCTACCACTACTACTATTACTACTACAACTGATACTACTACCACCACCACCACCACCACAACTACAGCCACCATCACGACCACTACTACTATCACCACCACCACCACCACCACCACTACTACCACCACCACCACCACCACCACCACCACCACCACCACTACCACCACCACTACTACTACTACTACTACTACTACTACTACTACTAATACTACTACTACTAATACTACTACTACTAATACTACTACTACTACTACTACTACCACCACCAATACTACTACTACTACAATTGCAAGCCATCGAGAGAGTCGTGAGTATCTTAGTCACTGGGCCTATTAGAAATAGCATATGAATCATCCTGAGGCCACAAAACCCTACCGCAGTGGTTCCCAACCAGTTTTGGGCCTGTGAACCCCTTTGATTTCTATTTTACTCTGCTGTCCCCTCCCCATATTAAAAAGAAATCCTATTATTATATTTTCATAATTAAATATTATTAGAAATTGGATTAAAAATAATTGTTAAAATATTTTTTTGTATTGTAGAAGTAAAACCAGTTTATTGCACATAAATCTTAGCAACAAAATATTATATTGACCCCCTAAGGATCACATGGACCCCCGGTTGAGAAGCTCTTCCCTACCGTCTTAGAGATATATTGGACAGTATAGTCCCTGACATAGAAAGAGACGAGGTCGTCACGGATGGAGCGTTTTTGCTTATGTATATGTCTGCTGGATCGGCGCTAAACAATAACAAGTTACTACTACTACTACTACTACTACTACTACTACTACTACTACCAGTACTACACACGCCTATTACGCCCATACGACCACTATTAGCACATCTACCACAGCTAACTCCACAACTACTACTACTACTACTACTACTACTACTACTACTACTTACTAATGCTTTTACTACTATTGTAGCTCGTACAATAAGGTATGACAATAACGTACCACTACCAAAATCCACACCAACACGAAAACACAAGTGAGCCCCTATTTAGTCGTTCGAGGTGCTAGAAATAGCAGTCAACTTTCACTAAAACCATACATTACACTCTTAGGGAAAGATGGACATTATCGATAAAAAATATATTCTGAGGTTACAGTATGGTTGAAAATATATAGTTAAGGCAGGCTGGTCACGGTTGGCATACCTTTGAGTACAACTCTACGTTGTCAGGACTGACCTGGGGGGGGGGGGATTCGACAACATTCACACACACAACGAAAGCAACAACAATAAAAACAACCACAATGTATACATCAAAAACAACAAAAAACATCAACAACAACAAAAAACATCAACAACAACAAAAAACATCAACAACAACAAAAAACATCAACAACAAAAAACATCAACACCAACAAAAACTTCAACAACATAAAAATAACATCAACAACAACAACGTAAACAAAAGCAATCAACAAAAACAAGTCACTTCGTAGAAAACTAGGACGGCTGGAAATAGCAGCTAAAATCCACTTCAAAATCGTACCCTGCCGTTTTATACATTAGATCAGTGGTTCCCAAAGTGGACGGTATTGCCCCCCCCCCCTGGGGGCGGTGGAAAGCTTCAAGGGGTCATTGAAGAAAAGTGGGGCGATAATGGGGTAGGGATTCATGTAAAAACAACAAAATAATGGGTTCATTAGGTTAAGTTTTATTTGTGAAATACAGTTGCTTTGAATTTGTTTGAGAAAGAGGTATATGTTTGTGATGGTTAGTTTGGGGGGTGGGAACGCTAGGAATGTGGCCTGGGTGTCAAGGGGGCGGCAGCCTGAAAATGTTTGGGAACCACTGGATTAGATAATGTGGTCCTATAATAAACTGTCTATGGAAATAAGACGAGTTGGACATGGCCGGAACACCGATGACAACCGTAGGTCAGTCAGCTCGATTCAGAGCAGACCTGGTGTTGAATAACAACTGTTATTAATTACACCAACGTTATAAGCAAAACATCACTTCTACCACCACCACCACCGCCGCCGCCGCCGCCGCCGCCACCGCCGCCACCGCCGCCACCGCCGCCACTACCACCACCATCAGAATCACCACCTGAACAACTACTGCAACCACAACAACCACCACCTCCGCAGCCACTCCATCCCAACCCCCACCACCACTACCACAACCACCAGGACCACCACCTCCACAGCTACCACTACCACCACTACCACCACAACCACCACAACCACCACCTCCACAGCTACCACTACCACCACAGCCACCTGAGCCACCACCTCCATAGCCACCACCACAACAACAGCAGCCAGAACCACAGCCACCAAGACGATGACCATCGCCGATACATACGACCGTCACCACAGCACACCAGCACCACCACTACACCACCACTACACCACCACTACTACAAACATGACCGCCACTCTCACAACAACCACCACCGCGACAATCTATCACACCGACTCCATTACCACTACCACCGCAACCACCACTATTCACCACCTCCACTACCACCACCACCACCACCGCCACCACCACCACCACCACTGACATCACAACTACTAAATCCAACCTTCACCAACCACCACCACTACCAGCAGGACCAGTATCACCCCCTCAACGCTTTCACTATCATTATAACCAATGCTTACAACTACACCACTACCGCCACCACCATTATCACTACACCCACGACGACGATCACCACCACCACCACCACGGTTTCTTTCTCGACCGCCGCCGTCGCCGCCGCCGGCACTGACATCCGCCAAGTCAGTAACAACAGTCAGTGTGGTGGACCTTGCTGATTGTTACAGTACAGATGAGAAAGAGAGCGGAGCAATAAGGTAGGTGAAAAAAAAAATATATGTTACTTATACGCGGGGGTCTCTACAGCATATTACTGTTGTTGGTATTGCTGGTGTTGTTGATGATGATGATGACGCGGACGATGATAAAAACGATGATGATGATATTTGGCGCCGGGTCAGTTGTAATCGAGCACGCCTATGATCAAGCTCGAAGCTCGAAAGACAACATTATGTAATCTGTTACTTCCTTATGCAAGACAGGGAGGTGATTTCAGGAAGATTTTGGCTGCTATTTCTCAACAGATCGATGACAACCAGTTTATATGCTTCGTGTATGCGGGCATGTGTGTGTGTGTGTGTGTGTGTGTGTGTGTGTGTGTGTGTGTGTGTGTGTGCGTGCGTGTGTGTGTGTGTATGTGTTTACATTTTTTTATGGACAAACTACTTTAGTTTCGTCTATGGGACGCTGTGATACTCAAACGTACACATGCAAACGTACGTACATAATACATACACATAACATATGCATATACATTATACACACACACACACGCACATGCACACATATATATAAATATACACATAAACAGACAGACAGATAGATAGATAGATAGATAGATAGATAGATAGATAGATAGATAGATAGATAGATAGATAGATAGATCGTCCGTCAGTTCAGGATGTTTATGTATCTACAAACAACTTTTTCCATTCCATTCTCCCTAGGCTGTCTGCGTGGCACCAGTGTTGTATTCATATTCATACAGGGAGCAGGCGTAGCTGTGTAGTAAAAAGTTTGCTTCCCAACCACATGGTGGTGCTGAGTTCAGTCCCACTGCGTGGCACCTGTCTTCTGCTATAGACTAGAGCCGGCATACAGAGTGCGGTGAATAAATTGTCGTCTAAATTACGCAAAAATGAAAATAACTCTGACACCTCATTTTAACAGACATATTTACCAAAATTACATTAAAATATCTTGAAATACTAAAGAATAAATTTATTCAATATGATCGCCGTTGGCTTCAGTCACGGCCTCCAGACTACTTCGGAATCTCCTGCGATCCTTCTAGTCGATCTCCTTGTTTAAGTTGGTGAATGCTGCCATAACTTTTTGCCTTCAGTTTATCTTTGGTGTTAGAAGGAGTTTGTTGGGCTCCCGTTCAACTGCGCTTCACACATAATAATCAAGGGGGTTGCAGTCTGCGGAATTAGGTGGCCAGATGTTAGGGGTGATGTGGTCGCAGAAATTGTTTGACAGCCATGACTGGGTTCTCCTGCTTGTGTGGCATGGTACAGAGTCCTGTTGCCAAGCACAGGGTCTTCCAGCAGTCAAACTCTTGACCCAGGGCAGCACTACTTCCTCCGGACACTTGATGTAGGCGTCCGTGTTGAGTCTGAGGCCGTGTGGGAAGATGAACGGAGGCATAAGGTCGCCATCACTAGTGTACACTCCAAACACATTGATGTTGACAGGATGTTTGATTTTTATCATTATCGGTACATCTTTTAGGGACATGGCAAACCAACGTTTGCTCTGTGATCACCATCTGTTCGTATTGGCGCTTCCGGTGCGAATGCCAAGCAATACAGCATGTCATTTCCAAATTTCTGGCAGAGTGAATTGCGTCATGGTGCTGCTTTTCTCACAGACGGTGCCCAACGGACCTTACTATACTGTGTAGTCGACAAAATCAAAACCAAACAATGCGCACGCGAGAAATAAAAAAAATGGTGACAATTTATCTATCGCACCCTGTATGTATGTGTGTGTTCACTATATATATATGTGTGTGTGTGTGTGTGTGTGTGTGTGCGTGCGTGCGTGCGTGTATGTGTGTATGAGTACTTCCCCCATCACCGCTTGACAACCGGTGTTGATGTGTTTACGTCCCAGTAACCTAGCAGTTCAGCATAAGAGGGGCGGCAGAATCAGTACCAGACTTCAACGAAAAGTTCTGGGATCGGTTCTGTCGATTAAAACATCTCCAAGGCGATGCCCCAGCATGGCCGCAGTCTAACGACTGAAAGAAGTAAACGATAAACGATAAACGATAAACGGTAAATGATACTTGCACAGGGCCCTCTTTAGGCATGATCAAACTGGGGCCCTTGCCCGGGAGCTCCACAGGTATTGGGACCCAATGGAGATCTGTGAATGCCGTGACTTGCTGTCAGTAAGTAGGGTCTTATAACGTTGCTATAATGCACGGTACTGCTGTAGTAACACGACGCTGCTTATAACTCACGGACCGAAAACGCTGCTGGCAGGCGCAGCTACAACAATACGTAAACAAATATGAGATCGCTTACACGAGGAAACATATTAGTTTACAGGATTATTAAACACATAGGCCCACACCTATCTATCTTTTTTTTTTTTTTTCCTTCCTTCCCCCTCCCAAAAAGAAACGCTCTACATTGTATTTGTCCCATCTTCGTTGAGCCATGTGTGGCTAATAAAAGAAATGTATCTATCTATCTATCTATCTATCTATCTATCTATCTATCTATCTATCTATCTATCTATCTGTCGTCTGCCTTTCTGTCTGTCGTCTGTTTTTCTATCTATCTATCTATCTAACTATCTATCTATCTATCTATCTATTCGTCTGTCTGCTTGTCTGTCTGCCGCCCTCAATATAATTGTATGTATATCTATATTTACGCACTCATACAGACATACACACGCACACACACACACACACACACACACACACACACACACACACATACACACACAAATTCTTTTATTTGTTTCAGTCATTTGACTGCGGCCATGCTAGAGCACCGCCTTTAGTCGAACAAATCGACCCCAGGACTTATTCTTTGTAAGCCTAGTACTCATTCTATTGGTCTCTTTTGCCGAGCCGCTATGTTACGGGGACGTGAACACACCAACATCGGTTGTCAAGCGATGGTGGGGGACAAACACAGACACACAAACACACACATATACATATATATATATACGACGGGCTTCTTTCAGTTTCCGTCAGCCAAATCCACTCACAAGGCTTTGGTCGGCCCAAGGCTATAGTTGAAGACACTTGCCCACGGTGCCACGCAGTGGGACTGAACCCGGACCTTACAAATATATGAATTGTATGTATATAAAAGCATAAACATGCATATATATAAATGCGTGTGTGTATAATATATATATATATATATATATATAAACATATGATTATGTGCGAAAGCGCGTGTGTGGGTGTAAATATATATATATATATATATATATATATATATATATATATATATATATATATATATATATATATATATATATATATATATATATATATATATATATACCTACATACATAAATACATACAGACATATTTGTTTAGAAAGAAGCTTGCTTCCCATGGTTCCGGGTTCAGTTACATTCCGTGACATCTTGGGCAAGTGTCTTCTGCTGTAGCCCCGGGGCGACCAAACCTTGTGAGTGGATTAATAGACGGAAACAAATAGAAGTCCGTCATGTGTACGTACGTATATATACACATGTATGTACGCATACAGACATGTATATATTTAGGAGTGTCTTTGTGTTTGTTCCCTCCATAGCTTCACAACTGGTGTTTGTTTACGTCACACTAACTTAGCAGATGAATTATGTACCAATCGCGTACTGGGGATCGATCTAATCGACTGCCCCCCCCCTCCCCCAAAAATTCGGGCCATGTGCCTAGAGTAGAAAAGACTATTATTATTGTCATTATTATTATTATTATTATTATTGTTATTATTCCATCCCCGCCCCCCAAAATTACTGCCCTTGTGGCAAAATTTGAAGCCATTATTATTATTACTATTATTATTATTATTATTATTGTTATTAATTTTGTTCATGCATAAATACGTGTGTATTCACCATTATTTTAGTCCCTCTTATTCAATGTTAGAAAAATTGAAGAGTCATTGACAATTCCGGAGTGTTTTGAACTTATTTTGTGCGTGACTTTTGGTCCACCGTTTTATTTCTCCCCCCCCCCCCCCCACCGATGTTTCCTTCTGTTTTTCTCTCCTCTATTCTTCCTGTATATTCTTCTCTCTATTTTACACAAATCAACCATAGTCATTGGTGAAACAGCAGCGCGGGTGAAAAGGATAAATATAATATTTAGTGCATGCACTTAAAGCACAACATATAGATCTAATATGAGTCATTCGACATGCTAAAAGTAACAGCCAATTCGCACTAATAAAAACCACTTTCCACCATGAGAAAACAGAAAAGCATAATATAATTCTGGTTCTATGTAACTTGTATCTGTTACGTGTTACAGTCATTGGACTGTGGCCATCCTGGGGCACCGATTTGAAGGGTTTTGTCGAACAAATTAGTCTGGTACATATAGTATAAGTCTCTTTTACCGAACAACTAATGCTACGAGGACGTAAACAAACCAGTACCGGTTGTCAAGCGATGAGCATTGCTAGAAATGAGAGCCACAAACTCTTTAACCACAAACAAAGCACATGTTCTATGTACTAACAAGGAAGATAAAATTCCCCACACCAAGCGAGGGCGTCAGATAAGCGCGCTAATTTCACATGAAATTAATGATCATCAATGACACTTCATTGCTGGTGTTGAAGCTAAATTTCCCTTGTCAGTATTTATAGAATTTACCATAGGAATCAATGGCTGAGTCAGCAAAATGGGAATGTGAAAATTGTAAAATAATTAGGGTGGCTAGACGCAATTTAAAACCAAAGAAGGAAATAAATCACCGTCACTCTTGACCACCAGCAATGGAGTAAGTATATCGATGAGCATTAATTTCATGCGAAATTAGCGCACTAATCTGATACCCCCGCTAGCTATGGGGAGTTTTATCTCCCTTGTCAGTATTATTTCTGGCAATACAGATGCTCCCTGCACTCTTAGTCCCTTTTAGTGACGGTGAAATATTTCCTTTTTGGTTTTAAATTGCGTCTGAAAATTGAACCATTGATATATATATATATATATATATATATCGCCATGATAGATCACTGATCACTACATTTATAGTTTTTTTCTCCTTGTTTCTCGCCTTATTTCTTTCTGTGTTCCTTTCTGTTGAAGAGCGTAGGCTCGAAACGTCAAAGACTTTCTCTATTCCCGAGCGTTAAACTAATACATCCATTTGTTGTTTACACCACCTGTCTTCATTTGTTGTTTTTTTTCGTAAATTCTCCCATATATATATATATATATATATATATATATATATATATATATATATATATATATGTATATATATATATATATATATCAATGGTTCATATATATATATATATCAATAGTTCAATTTTCTCAGCTGAGTCCAGCGTGAAAGTGACAGGAGGTGCTTGCGTACTGATCTTCTGTAGCCTATCAGTTGATATGATTCCAAACACTGCTGCCATAAGTTTGTCCCATATGTTGCTTTATGAGTGCAGAAACTAAGTGCTTATAAACGTGGGTCTTTGGCATCAGACATCGTGAGAGTGTGTGCAGAAGTGTGGGTGTATTACATTAGCCCTTTAATGCATACTGCGGTAGTTATAGAACTCTGAGTTCACATCGAGCTTGTAGAAGATTGTGATGCGTATTATAGCACTATAATGGCTATCTGCCTTTCTCTCTTATTTTCCTTCTCTCCCTCTCTCTCTCTCTCTCTCTCGCTCTCTCTGTCTTTGGAGTGATGTAAGCTGTTGACGGTTGGATCTCTGACAATATTAGCTGCCTTATCAATAGCGACAGTGAAGCATGTTTACTCAAATCTATTAGCAACATCATCACTTCGAATCGTTGTATTCGCACATGTAGCTTGCATATGTGCATGTGTGCGTGTGTGTGTGTGTGTGTGTGTGTGTGTGTGCGCGCGCGCTGATGTGGAGCGTGATTATGTTGCCATAGTTACGAGTACATATGTTAGACCATCACACTCGTTGGGGTTGACAGAATGAAGTAGCTTGGAAGAAATAATCTGCCGTTAGTACCAGTACTCAATACGCATGATATATATATATATATATATGCATGCATGCATATACGTATATGATTATCTGTGTATTATAAATATGAGAATTTAGCCGTCGTGTATTAATGTGTCTAAGAATGGTGTTAACACATTCTAGAATTAATTTGAATAAAAACGATTAGCCTCAGGATAATTAGAATATTGATAAATATCAAGCGGAAAATATAATAAAAAATACTTTAAAATTTTATGTCCTTATATGGTAATTGTATAACAGGAGTGGTTTCGCAAGATGTAAAATCGGGAATCTTTTACGGGTATCTTTCATTTTTTACTTGTTTCTGTCATTCGATTGTAGCCACGCTGGAGCACCACCTTGGAAGGGTTTAGTCGAACGAATCAACCCCGGTAATTACTTTTTAAGGTCTGGTTCTTATTCTGTCGGTGTCCTTTGCTGAACTGCTATGTGATGAGAACATAAAAAAAATCCCAACAACACCGGTTATCAAACGGTGGTGGGAGACCATACATATAGATATATGATATATATATATATATATATATATATATATATATATATATATATATATATATATATATATATATATATATGCGTGTGTGTGTGTGTGTGTGTGTGTGTGTGTGTGTGTGTGTGTGTGTGCATGTATGCATGTATGTATATATATGTATATATATAGATCTTTATCTCTATCTATAACTCTCTGTGTCTGTGTTTCTGTATGTCTTTCAACATTGAGACAACGCAACACATACTTTAGAAAAAGACTTTCATGATAAAGATAAATGGTTGTTGTTGAGAAATATAGTGAGAGAGAGTGTATGTGTCTGATGATAGGTAGATAGATAGATAGATAGATAGATAGATAGATAGATAGATAGATAGATAGATAGATAGATAGATAGATAGGTAGGTAGGTAGGTAGACTGTTGTCACCATAGTAACTAATAATTATAATAATAATAAACAAAATGTAGGGTGGGGATTATCAGGAAAGTGGCAAAGAAGAGAACAAAAGTATTAGTATGTGAGATGTTACGTTGGTTATCTAATGTAGTGCTTGGCTATTTTAAGTAGAATGTAAGATGGTTGTAAATAGGGTTCTGTTTTTTTCTTTTTTACACACACAAAAAAAGCGTTCTTTGAAAAGAATATTGTTTTAGTTGTGCAAAATAAGATATCAGTTGTCCATTTGGAAAACTGTTGCGCTCCAAATGATATTTATCTTTATTTGTCTTACCTATAAACCGTGTTCTGTTCACAAAGACTGGTCTTCCTCTTTGGGACTAGAAAATACTTCAAAACTAACAGCTATTCACTTTTTACAAAGCTTCAGTAGGACTCACAATGGAACATTGCTTCTATATCGATGGTGCTATAAATCACTCTGTCTCTCTCTCTCTCTCTCGCACACATACGAAATTATACAACAGGATTTATGTGTGTGCGTGCGTGTGAGTGTACATATATGCACACGCATGTATGTTTGTATGTATATATATGTAGGCAAGTTTGTATGTGTGTAGGCATGTATGTATGTGTGCGTGTATTTATGTCAGTATGTATGGATCACTCGAGGAGCGCTTCCATTTTCTAACTTTCGTCCCTTATATAAATATGTCCCACGCAATCTTTTTATCTTCTATCTTTCTTGACGCCGCTGTCGTACACCGCATGCTACAATAATGAAAAAATCCAGACAAGCAGGCCTCCAACTTCTCTTCCTTCTTCCTAATGTTCTCCATTAACTCATTCTTCCCTCTAAATTCATTTAATTATTGACCCTATTACGAGTGTCTAATTACTCACTTCATACACCATTTTCCATTTTTTCTTCATGAATTTTCCTATATGTATATCTCTTTCTGGATTGGATTGCCTATGTTCAGTTCATTGCCGGACGAAGGCCTCAGCATGTTCTCTCCATCAACCACAGTCTATTGTAGAGGCTGTGAATCTGAGCTTGAGATCATACTGGTTTGATGAGCCTACTCTCCCGTCTTAAGAAAAAGAGGTAGAACGCATGAGAGACAATACAGTCATGAATATGCAAAAATATAATAAAATAAAGATGGCGGAAACGCCTAAGAAGAATTTTTACTTAATCATATTTGACGTAATGTTAAATAACAACTTGCAAAGAGGTGTACTGAGTCATTGAGTCTTGTAGTCGTTGATAATGTTCAAATCAGTCATAATTTAGCATATTATTAGTCAATCTTGAATCGACGTACATCCGCGCCTCTTCTCGTTGTCCAGATCTCAATTGCTTAAGACCTTAATTAGCGATTTCAGTAGGGTTGAGTGGTGCCAGAGACATTACAAGTGGAAGGAAATCGACGCGGTCGTAAGGCGACACGGAGTGGTGTGCATCATCGTATGTATTTGTGTGTGTGTGTGTGTGTGTGTGTGTGTGTGTGTGTGTGTGTGTGTGTGTGTGTGTGTGTATGTGTGTGTGTGTGTATGGATGCATATACATACAGACACGCACACACAGATATATATATATATATATGATTTTTTCCCGCATTTCTTCAAATATGTTTAGGTTGACATATCTTCGTTAATTACGGAAATATTCATTGGCAGAGGCTTCTTAACAAACAGTTCTTCGTAGTGGGAGCCGGTTGGAGGGAGTCTTTGTTGGATTGTGCTTCCAGTTCGGCATTCTGGCTTTTTTTCATTTTTTTCATTTTCGCCGCTGTTAAAACGTGGGTGGCTGATGAAGGAGAATGTTCTCTATGTGGCTCGTGTGTTCTCGTCTACGTTTGTTTGCAATGTCCTGTACCCAGATATGCACCTATACATACAGGTGGATGTCGGTATGCACATACCTGTACGTATATATGCATATACTCATTTACTATTTGTTTATATATATATATATATATATATATATATATATATATATATATATATATAGTGAGTGTGTGTGTCTACGCGAAAAATGATTTATGAACACACACACACACACACATGCAGGCTGCTTTGTTACTGATAGTCGTTATCGCAGTTTGGCCCTAGTTCAGGTTAGATCCAGCAGCTCTATTATCAAAGACGTTCCAAGCGTGACCATACGGTTCTTATGTACATTTCGGATTGCGTTGTTCCATGTCTCCCTTTATTTATTTTTAAGCTAGTTTTCCATTTGAGGGAATTCGGCATATTTTGTAGCAGATCAAGTTACTGCTTAAAGGAGCTTGTTGTTGTTTTTGCCCTTGCAGTTGTTTTTGTTGCTGTTGTTATACTGATTGTTTTGCGGATTAACTTTTGGTAATTAAAATCACTTCATTAAGCCGATCTGTTAAGTAGATTAAGTGTAAGTCATTAACGATTTCATTTAGTTTGTATGTCTCTTATTTTCACTTTCTCTCTCTCTCTTTCTCTCTCTCTCTCTCTCTCTCTCTCTCTCTATCTATCTATCTATCTATCTGTCTGTCTGTCTATCTATCTCTCTTTGCTCTCTTCCTGTCATTCTCTCTCTGTATCACATTCTCTAAACAACTGGGAATCTCATTTGTCGAAAACGATGTTAGGCCCATTAATTCAGAAACACACACACACACACACACACACACACACACACACGCACACACTCACACACACACACACACGTATGTATATACGCATTATACATACATACATACATACATACATACATACTTACATGCATGCAGATAGATAGATAGATAGATAGATAGATAGATAGATAGATAGATAGAATTTTTACTTGAGGGTGTATATGCACAAATTTCGAATCCGAGTTTCGCGTTGCTTGTTTCATCAAGCGACGAAAGCGGTTACACTGAACTCGGAGTTGCGTTCTCTTGACGATAGGGGCTTCATATAGAAATTATTCCACTTTCCTGAACCACATACATACGTGCATATGCACAACACACACACACAAACAAATAACAAACACACACAACACACACACACTTACATACATATACACATACCTATATATTTATATATACGTATGCAATTATGCATGTATGTATTGACATACAGTTAAATAGGAGTACTCAGACAAAAGTACATTTCTCTCGATTTAATCTTTATCCTCTTACAATTAACGAATTTTCATTATCCTTAACGATTAGTGGATTGGTAAAGCGGTATGCGACTCCGACCGAAACTGTTGTTCAGTTTTGTACAAGCTTAGGCATCCATTGTTGAAGGGATAAAGTTGAACTGTAAGGTAAATAGGGGTTAATTGCAACAAACTAATGCGTTAAGCGAATAGTTTCGCAAACATTCACAAAACTAACTTCCGTAAGATGATCGATCATC
Source organism: Octopus bimaculoides (assembly GCF_046866305.1). Taxonomy (NCBI): domain Eukaryota; kingdom Metazoa; phylum Mollusca; class Cephalopoda; order Octopoda; family Octopodidae; genus Octopus; species Octopus bimaculoides. The sequence goes on from NC_142941.1 coordinate 59,271,958, forward strand.
CATGAGCATTTTCAAATTTGACTTACTGGAGAATGCCATGGAAACCCAGCTGCCTACAGTAGTGAGTGAGTGTGTGTGTGTGTGTGTGTGTGTGTGTGTGTGTGTGTGTGGTGAGTGCTAGCATCACGACTACCTCTTAAATTGACGTATTCCATATATATAGATGTTTTCGATCTAGTTTGGATTCTTTACCATCAAGTTTGAATTCTTTGCCATCAAATTTGATTGCAAAGAATTCAAATGTGATGGCAAAGAATCCAAACTAGATCGAAAACATCTATACATATTTGTTAACATCAGTTTAGTACATGTCTATGTATGCATAATACACATTACTGCATGTATTTATCACCGCATCCTTGAAACAGCTGTAAATTTGGATTTAAATATTGTCAAGAGGTAATCGTTAAATCCAAATTAACGTGGATGCCTTGATATTAGCGTTCAGAAGTCCTCACACATTGAGTTTGATTTAAAGGTTGTCTTTTCGTATTTATACGCTTCCGTTGCTAATAATTATTTCTTAATAAATCTACTGATTATTTGCAACACAGTGACTTAACATATACTGTTATTCTTTGTAACGTTGGCCGCGATATTTGGCTGGTATTTGGTCGCCGGACACTTGCCACTGAAGCACAGCACGCTGAAAATCACATGGTCTGTCAGTTCCGGCGCCCAGTTCTTTCTCTGCTAAGATATGTGTTTGTGCTTTCATGCATCATGCGTCAATATGAGAGGACCTCTCAAGGGGGATAAATCATCATTCAACGTTCTAACATGAGATGCACGTTAAGTCGGATTTAAAGATACCTATTAATTTGAGTCATCCCGACGAAAATCCCTCATACCCCCCTCTCTCTCTCTCTCTCTCTCTCTATATATATATATATATATATATATATATATATATATATATATATATATATATATATATATGCATGTATGCATGTATGTATGTATGTATGTATGTGTATATATATGAAAGACTCTTCC
>NC_142941.1:59280453-59282953 GCF_046866305.1 Octopus bimaculoides
CGGGCGATACGGATATTCACTGAAAGATCACTCATTTTAAAATTCTTCTTCTTTTCTCTGTGTGTTTGAGTGTGTGCGTTCGTGCTGAGTTTTTCAAGGTATTTTATCTACGTCATCCGCCGAAGTAAATCGGTGAAGGATAGACACACACACACACATGTCCCACACACACATACACACACATACACATATGCACGTGCTTACAAATATACATAAATGTATTTTTATGTAGATATATGTGTAGGGTGGTATATATACATGCATATACACATATATGTGTGAACGCTTGTGTGCGCATTACATACGTATGTATGCATGTTCGGCCGCTTTGAATAAAGAACTCAAAGCGAAATCTAACTAATCGTTAGTCTACCAAATTATATTTTGTCGGACTGACAATCTTCGATTAAATATATTTCGCGCGCGTGTGTGTGTGTTTATATGTTCGTGTATGTATATATATATATATATATATATATATATATATATATATATATATATATTGTTTGTATCACGACAGAACGCACGCGTTAACCTTTATACAGTATATATATATATATATATATATATATATATATATATATATATATATTTATAAAATACACATTAAGTACAGGACCTCACCGACGAGTGAAAAATACGTAAGCACACGAGAGATAAGAACAGGACAAAATACCAAAAAATGTGAATGACTGAACAATGAATCTGTTGTTAGTTTTCTCTGTCGGTGTCCTTTCGTCGCTATTTAACTTTCTATTGGTATAACGACCGCCCCTAGACACAACAGGATTTGTTTCAACACACGAATTTACATCAAGAATATTGCAAACGAAATAGAAAAAAAAAACGAAACGGAAGTACGTACTGTGTGTATGCATATGTGTGTGTGTGTGTGTAAAACTGAGAATGTGTCTGTGTGTTGTGTGTTGTGTGTCTTTATTCAAATTTTACGCATGTATTACTTGCAGTCCATGGAGTGTCATGGGCCAAAAAGATTTTCAACTTCTAGCCTAATGCGAGCCCGAAGCAATCTATTACACGGTGTCGACATTACGTGTCAAAAGTCAAACAATAACATCTCTATTGTAAAGGAGCCGAGAAGAGTGGAGAAGCTGGGACGAGATCCAAGCAGCGGAAGAAAACAGGGCTGGTTGAAGAGATTGTATTGCAGCCTCATGTACCTCATGACACAGAGAGAACTAACTAACTAACTAGCTAACTAACTAACTTCTTCTTCTGCTCTATACAACAACACGCTTTAAAAGTTGTCTCAACTCTGTGTAGGGATTCCTGCTTGACACAAACACCCACAGACGGAAACGCACTGCAATATTAATCAGACTGATTTTGTCACCTATTCTTTTCTCCCGGGTCGATTGTACCAGTAGTATAGTGGTTCAATGAAATTTACTGTAGACAATCTATTTTAAAAGTTAGTCTGTTTCCAAGAAGTGTCTATTAAAATGAAATACATGCTCTAATAAATGAACATAAAAGTTACAGAAGTTGCATGATTTGTCAAACATTAGTGACTATATATATATATATATATATATATATATATATATATATATATATACAATAATAATAATAATAATAATGTGGCCAAATATTATCACAATTTTGACACCTGCGAACAATATGAACTTTTTATATTTAGTGGCTTATTATTCAAGGCACTAAACTAAAATTTTGAAAGGACAAAATTAGGGCTAAATGAATCGATATATTTTACTGGCTTTTACTCAAAGGACAAAGTCGATATTGGAAAGATTAAGACACAAGTCTATAACTATGGCGTCCAGTTAACCAGATACAAGTCTTTCTTTTACAAAAGAATGAACAGAGTTAATTTAACTAAGCTTTTATATTACTGGTACTATCGAACCGAGAGAAATGGCTGACGAAATCAACTAGGCCAGATTTGATCTCAGTGCTATGACGCTTATCCACTTGACGCCTATAGTACATATATGATTATTTAGGAAAGAGAGTGTAGTATTTAATCGAAAATAGTGTATAATAGTTGCAAGTACGGTTGTGTGGTTAAGAAGCACACTTTACAATCACGTGGTTTTGGTTTCAGTTTCACTGCATGGCAAGGGCATTCTATAAAACCCTGGGCCGACCAATTCCTTGCGTGTGGAAACCCGTCGTGTGTGTATAAATATATATATATATATATATATAGAGAGAGAGAGAGAGAGGGGGGGATAGATAGATAGATAGATAGATAGATAGATATAGTGTGTGTGTGTGTGTGTGTGTTTCTTTGTGTTTGTCCCTCTCATTGCTTGACAATCGGCGTTGGTCTTTTTTTAATATTCCTGTAACTTAGGGGTTTGGCATAAGAAACTGATAGAATTACCACGCTTTGAAAAGAAATATGCTCTGGGGTCGAGTTGTTCGACTAAATCCTTCAAAGTGCTGCTCCAGCTTTGCCGCAATCCAATGACTAAAACAAATATAAGATACTAGCATTTATTTTATCAACCTTAAT
>NC_142941.1:59287953-59292953 GCF_046866305.1 Octopus bimaculoides
TGAGTATTATGCGTAATCATGCGACCATCCGAGGTACATGGTTGTTAACATAGAACCTGGAGGTCTTCACTGCCATAGGCTCCAACACAAACCTGTCAGAGAGCGACCGATAGTTTGTTAAGATTTGTTGAGCAACTGATATCCACTACTGTACATACTTTCTTTTATTTCTCTCAAATTATTATTGTTCATGTGTTATGCTAACATCTTAGTGGGGTTTTGACAAGAACATTGCTCCGGAATTCTTTCATATTATGATTTAGTATGCTCTCTACATCACTATAACTTTATATATATATATTCATCTTCAGGAATATACTCTCCAAGGATTGTATTATATAATGTTTTGTCCACAATATCACACCTCGCAGAGAAGTAGCATCTTAATGACATTTTCAAACAGTCACTTAAGTATGTATGTATGTATGTATGCATGCATGCTTGTGTATTGTGTGTATATATATAAGGTATATACACACTCACACTCACACACTCATCACATAGCTGTGTCATTTCATCTTTTCGTATAGGTGTCGACTTTGTGAAAAAAACATTCAATGTCGACGGTGCAAGAATTCAGCTAGCAGTGTGGTAAGTCTTTCTTCTTTTTTTTTTTCGTTTTCGTCGTTCTGTTTGTGTTTTCTTTTCTTTTCTTTTTTTTTTGTTTGCTTTTTTTTGTCAGTTTTCGTAATCCGAATCATCGCTCTTCTACATACAGACTTATACGAACATACATATACACACAAACATTCTGTAAAAAAAAAAAAAAAAAAAAAAAAAAAAAAAAAGAATTGACAGATACACAAAGATCGAACATATACAAGACTTTAAAAAGATAAGCAATGGAATTGTTCGACTAAACCCTTTAAGGCGATGATCCAGCACTGCCGCAGTCTTTACTGCTATTGCCATTACGTTACTTGTTGTATGACTTGCTATTTAATCCACTGAAGTATATAACTGATTTTTTTTAAACCACATAAATTCATCGTTGTTTCAGGGACACAGCAGGACAAGAACGTTTCCGATCCATAACAAAAATGCAATACCGAGGAGCACAGGTAAGGGCAGAAATGTTTCCATAATAGCCTCTTCAATATTCCTTATTATATACACGCATTCACATAGCACGCTCGCACACTCCCCTACATATACAAACACCTTCCCCTCTACGTTGCTTGCTATTGGGTGAAGGACCTTTCTCCGAAGCGTCCACTTCTTTCTTTCTTACAGTGTAAAATTAATTATCTTCGTTGTGCTGTTCGCAGTTTTGTTTTTCCCCTTGTTAGTTTTTGCTCCTGAATCTTTTTGTTGAGACCTCAATAATTAATCTCGACACCAGATTTAGACAGTCCGTTTATGAGGTATTTACTATTTAAACATTGTATAATTTTCAGAAATTTCATTTTAGGTGAAATATTTTTTACTTCTTTGTCTAAAATTAATCATAATGCTTCTTTCAGTTAGATTAGATACGCTGAATATAAAATCATAACAAATTTTTGCATTATTTTTTTTAAAGCATTTATGGTATTTTTTGTTTGCAAAGGAAAAAATAGGTTTGCACCTCTTTCATTCTCAATGGTTGTAGAAACTAATTATATACCTTTTCCTTGATAAGTTGCTCGATAAGGTTTTTTACTATGTTCGATTTTATCTTTAAATCTACTTCTTATTTCCTTTTATATAGATTGTAAAACTGTACAGTACGATTTGTGGAGGGGCAATGGTCCAGAGGTTAGGGCAGCGGACTCGCGGTCATAGGATCGCGGTTTCGATTCCCAGACCGGGCGTTGTGAGTGTTTATTGAGCGAAAACACCTAAAGCTCCACGAGGCTCCGGCAGGGGATGGTGGCGAACCCTGCTGTACTCTTTCACCACAACTTTCTTTCACTCTTTCTTCCTGTTTCTGTTGTGCCTGTAATTCAAAGGGTCAGCCTTGTCACACTGTGTCACGTTAAGGGTACACGTGTCTGTGGAGTGCTCAGCCACTTGCACGTTAATTTCACGAGCAGGCTGTTCCGTTGATCGGATCAACTGGAACCCTCGACGTCGTAAGCGACGGAGTGCCAACAACAACAGTACGATTTATATTTCTCAGTGCACCACATTCGTTTCACGTAGATATAAAGAAACTGGCACGAATTCGAACTGGAATATAAACTGCAATACACCGTCGCCATGAAAACGAAATGAAACTCTTGCTTTGTCAGCTCTTTAAAACACTCTCGTTTTTTTTCTTTCTTTTTCTTTTTCTTTTTAATTACACACAGAACACGTTTAATGATAAAACACGCATCGCCATCGACGACACACACGTACGAGGTTTGCGAGAATCAAAAGTGGCATAACACGTTGACCGACCAATATATTTGTCCATTTACGTTTTGTGGACAAGTCATTTCTAGAATATATAAACGAGATTAAGACCATTATATTGATCAGAAGAACAGGAACGGTTTCCCAAAAGAGCAGAGCCACATTAATTTAAGTTTATATATGAATGTGTGCGTGTGTTTGTGTGTGTGTGTGTATGTGTGTGTGTGTGCGTGCGTGTGTTTGTGTGTGTGTGTGTGTGTGTGTGTGCGCGCGCGTGCGTGTCTCTGTGTGTCTGCGTGCGTGTGAGCGTGTCTATGTGCGAGTGTATTAGAGTGTGTGTGTGTGTGTGTGTGTGTGTGTGTGTGTGTGTGTGTGTGAGTAAATATGCATTATATTAAACGCTCTTATTGACTTTGCGTAAGAGTTTGATCTTAGCAGCAGCACTAGTACCAAATCGATACCTCTATGTATTGTACATGTGTTCAATGTCCAATGTCTTACAACAAAACAAAAAAAAATAATAATAAATGAATACATAAAACAAAACAAAAATAAAACCAAAAAAGAAACATAACCAATCCTGTGGTCGCCATATTAAGTACAAGTTCCTTTCTAGGTGACTCACAGATGTAATTGCGTATTCAGACACACATACATAAAGGGACATAAACATAATTATACATTTATATTTCGATGTAACAGGCCCACACAAACACACACACATACATACACACACACGTGTATGTATGTGTGTGTGTGTGTACCATGACGTAACTTGTAGTACATTTTCTCTTCCCCAGATCATTATGTCTGGTGTTTGCATATATTTTATAAAGCTTTGGACAAGATTATTTCCGCAATATTTTTTTATATATTCTATATATTCTATTGGAGTTATCATTCATTCTACGTAACTCCAACCGCGTATATATTTACCTTTAAAACAACCATAGATTGCAAAGTATAATGTCTAGACCACCATGTCATGTAGACAGTATTATGAGAGTTACTTATGTACGCATGTAAGTATGTATGGTTGTACGAGGAGGTATCCAAAAATAACCGAAAACATTCTCTGTGAGACAAACCCGTTGTAGTTCAAGCTTCCGCCGTTAGAATCAACTTAATGCAACCCTCAGGCATCAGTCTGCCGACCGATGCCGTTTAGTGATCTCGTACAGCCATATGGTGCGTCTTTGTTTTGCAGTGTTTCTCCTCTGTTCGTCGATTTTTGCGATGGTCGAAACGATGGAACAGCGTGCTTCCGTGAAATTCTGTTTTCTGATGGGAAACAGTTGTCATGCTTCAAACAGCTCACAAGGACGCTACCATGAACAAAACGCAAGTTTACGAGTGGTTTATACGCCATAGGAATGGTCACTTGTCGTTTGATTTCGTGATCACGTGATTTCGTGATTTCGCCCTTGCTTAGGTTTGTCAATGACGAACGTCCAGCGAGACATAGCAGTCGATTCCCATCCCTGTCAGCGATATATAGAATGTCAGTGTTTCTTCAAGATTTGGTGTCGCAATTAGCCTGTGGGCTTATTAAAAAATAATTGATAGGGACACAAGCAGTAATATTACCAAAAAGTAATATTTATCACCTACTTAAAGTGGATGTTGTGGTAGAACATAGAATATATAAATTGAAAATATATAGCTCCAGCTCGGCCACAGTCAAATGACTGGAACAAGTAAACGAATAAAAGAATTCATATTTGTAACGTAAAAAGAACGCCAATTCCTGGTATGGACACGGGCGGGAGTGGAAAAGAGCCTCACCTGCATTAGTTAATCCTTATTTCTGTCTAAATATCGTTTGTTTAAGTTTTTAAAAAATATCTCGATAAATACAAGCTTCGTTGCTGCTCTTGTCTATTATTAAGGATAATTGTTATTCACAAAATGTTTGTCCTGACAAATGATATTTGAATAATAGCGCAGCTATGCTTTGTGGTTATTACGTTCACTTCGCAACTATGCAGTTCGGGGTTCGATCCTACAGCATAGCACCTTGGACAAAATTTTTTTCTAACGTATCCTTTTTTTTTTTTTTACTTCCAACAATGTGTATGTGTTGCATATGGAATTTTATTAAATTTCTTCCAAGCACTTGAAATATTAATATTTCAAAATTTCCACAGATTATTTTCGAAAAATATAATTTTGATGTTGTTTTGCAAGCTAATGACGAAATCCGCAATCATTTGTTTTAGAAGTTAATAAAAAAGAACTCATAAGCTTTTAAAGTTGAGTAATTTTAGCCTCCATTGCCGACATTTATTTGCAGACGACAGTCCAATATATCACACACACACACATATATATAAAAGAGAAATTTTGTCCGTTTGTGTGTTTGTTTGTTCCATAAAAATGAAAGTAAATGGTTCAAGGGAGGCAACACTATTTGTGCACAAACGTATGACGAACTGCATTGAGGCTAATATTCTCACTGGTTGTGGTAAACGTGATACTGTCTTTGTTCCTGACACACCAGTTATACTATCTAATGTCCCATTCAAATTCAAGCCCTTCCATTTTCCTATCCAACTTTCTTTTGCCATGAGCATTAGTAAAAGTCAGAGCCAAACATTACAAGTCGCTGGATTGCAACTTGAAGACCGTCAAAAAACGAACACCAAACAAACGCAAGATGTCAAGGCTTTGGTCGGCCCGAG
>NC_142941.1:59300453-59315453 GCF_046866305.1 Octopus bimaculoides
CTGACTTTTGGGACACCCTGTATATATATATATATATATATATATATATATATATATATATATGTAGAGAGAGAGAGAGAGAGAGAGAGAGAGAGAGAGATACATATAAGCGAATTTATATATATATAAAAAAAGCGAATGAATGAAGAAGAAATATCAGAGGGAAAAACTGAGCTCACTTCGTGACTCTGACAATACAAATTATCATTCACTTATTTTTATTGATTTCAATTTGAAGTTTACTCACACGAAAAAAAAAGAAAAAATAACAGAAGGTGTCCGACATGACAGTTTAATGTTTAATGTTTAATGTTTGTTTTTGTTTTCCTTTAAAACGCTTAAGATTGCTCGAAAGGTAAGTTATTTGTTGTTCCATATGTTTATTGATGTTTCAGAAGTGAAGATGCAGTGTAACAAACGTTTTAGCTTTGTGTAACTTCATGTTCATATACCTATGTCGTAAAGTATCTCTATTTAATAATTGTAATAATAATCCTTTCCACTATAGGCACAACGCCTGAAACTTTTGGGGGAGGCGGGGAGGGACTAGTCGATTACATCGACCCCAGTGCGTAACTGGTCGTTTTTATTTTATCGACCCCGGAAGATGAAAGGTAAAGTCGACCTCGGCGGAATTTGAACTGAGAAGGTGTGATGACGGACGAAGTACCACCAAGCATTTCACTCGACGTGCTAACGATTCAGCCAGCTCACCGCTTTCATAATTGTAATGGTAATGATTTCAAATTTTAGCAGAAGGCTAACAATTTCGGAAGAAGAGATAAGTCGATTACATTGACCCCATTGCTCAACTGATTCTTATTTTATCGACCTAGAAAGAATGGAAGGCAAAGTCGACCTCAGCGGATTTGAACTCAGTGCGTAAAGACGGACGAAATGCCGCTGAGCATTTTTCCTGGAGTCCTAACAATTCTGTCAGCTCACCGCCTTCTATATAATAATAATAATAATAATAATAATAATAATAATAATAATAATAATAATAATAATAATAATAATAATAGCCGATGTAAATGTTGGTTGGTTACTTGGTTGGTTGATATCCGGTCACGCTTCACAGCATATAGAGAGACGAGTGAATATAAAAATTGATGCAGAGTGATTGAGAGAAGAAAGAAAGAAAGAAAGAAAGAAAGAAAGAAAGAAAGAAAGAAAGAAAGAAAGAAAGAAAGAAAGAAAGAGAGGGAGGGAGAGAGAGACACACACACAAACAAACAGAGCAAACGTGAGAGGTGCAAGATGAAGGCACGCTTGGATTGGTGGCAGGCAATGAGTAAAGAAACGTTACGCGGACACAGTTCTCCGTTGCAAATCTCCGGACTTGGACCAATGCTAGAAATCATTAACGATGTTAACGGAGAGATACTGACAGAAATAGTAACTCCTTCAAAGTCCACTACGGTTTTCATCTTCCTTTGGTCGATAAAATAGGTACCAATACACTACGATATCAACTCAGTCACTCCGCGCTTTTCACAATACTAATGATAAACGACTCCATCCGCGTTTTCCTTATAAATTTTACTCATTGTGCTTTTGTTAAAGGATTTTATAGTCGCTGTGATGACAATGTTTCGTATTTATGTAGCCTCATTATTTTTTTCTCATTTAATATTCGTTCGTTTATTTTAATTGCTTGTAAAATAATGAGTTCTTTATTATTTTCTTATGTCTTTAAGTTTTCTTTATTTCGTTATCTTTCTTCTTTGTTTCATTCAATTTTTTTTATTTTGCTTGTTTTATCTTTCAACTTTATTGCTTATATTTCTTTCTTTTCGTACTCTGTCCTTTTCTTTTTTATAGCTTTCTTTTGTGTCTTACTTTCGTTCTACGATTCCTTTCTCTTCCTTCTTTTGTTTCTCCATACTTCTTTTTCTCTCTCTCTCTTTTCTTCCTCGTTTCCGCTCTATCGTTCTTTTCTGTTTATCTCTTCTCATTCCGTTCCTTCTTCCCTTCCTCATTCTTTCTTCTTCTTCTTTTCCGAGAATCGCTTCTCTATATTTTATGTGAATGTGTGATTATATAAACGTGCGTGTTTATGTGTGTGCACGCCTATGTATGTTATGTATGTATATCTACCTATCAGTTTATTTATATTTATGTATGTGTGAGTATGTGTGTGTGTCTATGCTTGCATTTCATTACCAATATTTTGTTGACGCAGTTTCAAATGCTTGCATTTTATAAAGTATATTTTAATAATCGTTTTTGATTGTTTTTGTTTTTTCTGTATGGTGTGTTTCGGATGCGTAGAAATGTTTAAATCCATATCATGTATTAGGGTCAGTATTGCATGATGATGTTGGGAAATCTTTCTGTTAAACAAAAGTCGAATCCCTTTACTCCATTCTCGAGAAGGGCTTCTGTGTCTATCATTTCTTTCTTCGTTTTTCAATTTTTTTTCTCATCCTACTTTTCTTTTCTTTTTACCTCTCGTCCTTTCACGTTCTTTCTTTTTATTTATTTATTTATCTTTTTATTCATTTTTTTCAAAGAACAGCTATGTTGTATATTGAGTTCGAACCACTGCTTGGAAATACACAGCATACTAAACAAGTTTGTCGGATCATTGTATTTTCAAAGGCATATAAAACTAATAGTAGCTCGCATTTAAATCCTGTGTATATTAAATCATATTTATCTCTCAAAAGCTGGAGTTCTGGGGTCGGTTTGTTTGACTAAAGGCGGTCCTCCAGCATGGCCGCAGTCAAATGACTGAAACAAGTAAAAAAATAAAGAATACACACACACACACACACACACACACACACACACACACACACACACACGTATATATAACCCTGTAATTTTGTACGTAATAAAAGAGGAATTCTTTTCATTTATACTTTGAGGTGTCATAATTTCCTTTGCACCACCACAATCTGGTTGCTGACATAGTTTTACTGCAACTGTTTGAAAGTGTGTTAATGGCCAAGTTTTTAGAAGCCTAGGGAGAGTTTTTTTTTCTTTTTCTTTCTTGTTGAATTTACAGATACATAGGTCTGTTGTTGAAATACCGTTTGAGGGTGAGTTCCCGACATCGGCTGTCATTAGTCAGGTTCCATTCTATCGTCTGTCTACAGGTTAGCATGAACATATGATTATCACCTGTATTTTTCTCTCCTTTTCTTTTCCAAGAAGTGGGCTTGATTGAGACTGTACTCTTCTATCAATTTTAAAAGTCAATAATCGATCTAATCTGTTATTTCGATTTTCTTTTTCTCTCTGTAGGAAATATCACACAGTCATAATCATTTGGAACCAGTACCCATTGTACTGATTGGCAATAAAATCGATCTGAAAGACCGAATTAAAGTTTCTACCAGCAAAGGCAAAAAGGTATGTATCTGATGAAAGAAACAAACTGAATGACATAATAACTGGAGAAATTTACAACAGGTGAGCCTGATGCTCTAACCATTGAGCCATGCGCCTTCACACGCATATATATATATAGAGAGAGAGAGTTCAAATCTCGGACTAGACCGTATGTTGTGTTCTTGAACAAGACACTTTATTTTACGTGGCTCCAGTTCACTCAAGTTGCGACGTCACTGGTGCCAAGCTGTATCGGTCTTTGCCTTTTCGTTTGCTAACATTGGTGGCGTGGAGAGGAGAGACTGGTATACATGGGCTACTGTTGGTCTTCCATAAACAACCTTGCCCGGACTTGTGCCTAGGAGGGGTACTTTCTAGGTGCAATCCCGTGGTCAGTCATGACCAAAGGGGACCGTTTTTCTTCTTCTTCTTCTTCTTCTTCTTCTTCTTCTTCTTCTTCTTCTTCTTCTTCTTCTTCTTCTTCTTCTTCTTCTTCTTCTTCTTCTTCTTCTTCTTCTTCTAAGGCAGCGAACTGGCAGAATCGTTAACACGCTGGACGAAATGCTTAGCGGTATTTCGCCCGTCGCTACGTTCTGAGTTCAAATTCCGCCGAGGTCGACTTTGCCATTTATTCTTTTGGGATCGACAGAATAAGTACCAGTTGGGTACGGGAGTCGATGTAATCGACAATCTTCCTCCTCCACATTTCAGGCCTTATGCCTATATTAGAAAGGATTATTATTATTATTAAGACGGTGAGCTGACGACGATCAAAATACTTAGCGATCTTTCCGTCTTTACGTTCTGAGTTCAAATGCCGGCGAGCTCGATTTTGCCTTTCGTCCTTTCGGGGTCGATAAAATAATTACCAATTGAGCACTGGGGTCGATGTAATCGACTTACCCCTCCCGAAATTACTGGCCTTGTGCCAAAATTCAAAATTATTATTATTATCATCATCATTATTATTATTATTATTATTATTATTATTATTATTATCATCATCATCATCATCATCATCATCATCATCATCATCATCATCATCATCATCATCATCATCATTTCATAAGGCGGCGAGCTGGCAGAAACGTTAGCACGCCGGGCGAAATGCTTAGCGGTATTTCGTCTGCCGCTACGTTCTGAGTTCAAATTCCGCCGAGGTCGACTTTGCCTTTCATCCTTTCGGGGTCGATAAATTAAGTACCAGTTACGCACTGGGGTCGATATAATCGACTTAATCCGTTTGTCTGTCCTTGTTTGTCCCCTCTGTGTGTAGCCCCTTGTGGGCAGTAAAGAAATAGGTATTTCGTCTGCCGCTACGTTCTGAGTTCAAATTCCCCCGTTACACACTAGGGTCGATGTAATCGACTTAATCCCCTCCCCCACAAGCTGCCCTTGTGACAAACATTTAAAATCATTATTATTATTATTATTATTATTTCAGTTAGCCTCGAGAGAAATGGCGTTTGAGTTCTTTGAAACAAGTGCCAAAACCGGTGAAAACGTACAGCTAGTCTTTGAACGGTTGGCATACCACATCACAGATATTTGCAATCCCCAGTTGGTATGTAATACTCATTTCTGGTTGATGTTGTTGTTGTTGCTGCTGTTGTTAGTGGTGGTTGTCACGGCTTTCTAATTACGATTACCTTCTCTATTTACAGATGTCGCAATATTACCCGAACTTAACCATTCCAGAAGAGATAACCAAAGCAGAATTGAACGACTCACCTCCATTCAAAGTAAAAGACGACAAAATACGTAAATGTGCATGTTGAACGTTCGACCACCACCACCACCACCGCCATTACCACCACCCCCTTAACTATCACCATCGCGCCGCCATTGCTCTGATTAACAATGTGAGGTTTGGGTATCTTTAGTTGTTGTTGTTGTCATTGTTGTCACTCAGGTAGTAGTAGTAGTAGTAGTAGTAGTAGTAGTAGTAGTAGCTGTTGTTGTCGTCGTCCTTGTTATTGATATGTTTGCTGTGGCTGTAATGCTACTACAACTAGTAGTAGTAGTAGTAGTAGTAGTAGTAGTAGTAGTAGTAGTAGTAGTAGTAGTAGTAGTAGTAGTAATTTTAATTTTGTTAATTGTTGACTTTGTCTTTTAAAAAAAGAAAATCCGGAGAAGTTAATATCAATAGGGACTAGCTTTCTCTCCATGCGGATATTTCTGAACCAGATTTTAGCCCTTTACGAGTATACGTCCCTACAGCCCATAAAATAAATCATAGAATCAGCTTTTTATCTAAATTATAATCTTAGTCATTTTTTAAGGCTTAGTCTTCTCCGGAGTCTCTCCTCCCCTCTCTCCCCCCACTCTCTCTCTCTCGCGCGCGCGCTCCCTTTTGCCCTCCTGCCAGCTGGTGTGATACCATGAAGAGCGATAACTTAAGAAATACTTGGGTGCTTGCAAAAGAATTTCTCAAGAGAGCGTGTCTAGACTCTTTCCTGAATTCAGAATACAAGAAGCAGGAAGTGATGCCGCCAGGTGTCCCAACCGATGCTCTACCGATTCTGCCAATCTATTCTCTTGTTCTGAACTGGAACCGTATTTATCGGTCTCGAAAGAATGAGTGATAAAGCTAGCTCAATGGGATTTGAACTCAGAGCACATAGAGCCGGAATAAATATCGCAAAGCATTTTATCCGCGATTCTCCGCCACAAGCTTCAGTTTTAGATGTGGTATGGTGGCTTGAGTGTTTCGATGACCCTCAGAGTTGTGTCAGTGAAGCGCAAGACATATCTTTTCATACTGGACGGGAATAAAATTGAGTTTTTGTGGGGTTAATGCCTCTACCAAGCATAAAAGAAAGTTCCAGAAATATCAATGACAATTCAAAGCGAGCAAGATCTGGGAGAGAAAAAGACAGCCCAGAGTCGAGAACAGAGCTCAGAGCTCATCTCAGAGCCCAGAGCTCAGCTCAGAGCCCAGAGCCCAGAGCCCAGAGCCCAGAGTAGAAAAGTCGTCGATGGCCTACGCTCCATAGAGATTGAAGGGCTTAAGTAAATAAGTTTAATGACTCTACCATATATCATAATCTGAGTTATTCCCGATGCTTCATAAGGAGCATCGGAAGACGAGAGATATCCCTACAGCACAGTTGCAAGACCTGTCATGAGCTTGCTCCGAGACCATGGTTGTATTTGCCAGGTCGTCCTCTAACGTTCTCCACCAGATCTTCGCAGGTTCGTTTTGCCTCCCACACGTATTCTTTAACTTCCACACTAGAGAGGTTATCATTCATCTCTTCGTGAATATGCGTAACACATGGTCCGGCATCTTCGCTCGTCTTACGCTGGTGGTAAGCCGTAAGTTGCACAGTCTGCCTTTTCCATGACTTCTTCATTCGTGACGTAGCTGCGCTAAGAAATTCTTTGTATGGTCCTACAGCAACGTCTGTAGAGGACATCTGTTAGTTCTAAAGATTCTGCTGGCCTTTTTCCATGTCTCACAAGTATTGTCAACATTACAATGGATGTATACAGGCTGAGGGTTGGTGCCTTGTTTAATGAAGTGCTAAGACTGTAAAGGCTTCGGGCGCTAGAAGACAGCTGCAACTTTGCTAAGTCTTCTCTCCACAACCGAAGTTGGTATGTTTACATCCCCGGAATCTAGCGGTTCGGCAAAAGAGACTGATAGAATAAGTATTAGGCTTACAAAGAATAAGTCCTGTGGTCGATTTCTTTGACACTAAAGGCGGTGCTCCACCATGGCCGCAGTCAGATCACTGAAATAAATAAAAGAATAAAAGAATAGTGGATTATAGAAAAAGGGATGCCACAGTTTGTACGTCGTGTTCCTGGCAATTACGAGTAGAGAGGTCATAGAAGCAATGCTATTTCAGTAAATTGACAATATATATCCTGTCTCTTCACAACAACCAACTACCTCACTTCTCTTCTAATCGCTAATAAACATTCCCTAACAATAAAAATTCAAGAACGACCTAAAACTAACCCAAAAACCACCAGATTATCGAATCCTAACAATTCCTAAACTGAATCTAACCAAACCCTTATCTGCTTTCTACATTTTAAACGAGAAGGGAGCTGTTTTGACCCCGCCTATTTGGTATCACTGATTCGACGCTGACTTGTTTGACATGAGACATTTGAAAGCTTCTTGCGTTCTCTGCCTTACCTCTCTCTCTCTCTCTCTCTCTCTCTTTCTCTCTCTCTCTCTCTCTCTCTCTTTCTCTCTCTCTCTCTCTCTCTCTCTCTCTCTCTCTCTCTCTCTCTTTGTCTCTCTCAATTCCTGCCCTATATGTATATTACTGTGCGCGCATGCATGCATGCGTACATGTTTTGAGATTATGTATTTCATTTTACATTGAGATCAACCTGAAATGTGTGTGTGTGTGTGTGAGTGCGCGCGCGCGTGTGTGTGTGTGTGTGTGTAAGTGTGTGTGTTTGCCTCTGGTGCGAAAAAGTGCTGTCACCAAAACAAACACGATGTCCAATTTGGTAATATTCAAATTTTATTACCTAATATTCTAAAGAAATACATACTTATAACAATTTAATTAATTATAATAATAATATACAAAAATAAATATTATAACTATTTCCAACCAATCAATAAAATTAAATAACCTATTTTATACTCGAAACAATTAATTTAAATATTACCAGCGTCCAAACAGCTATGCCCAATCTCCTCGTTCGGAAATTAAAAAAAAAAAGCGGTTAATCCTTAATTCTAACAGACTCCTTAAATCTAACAGAACAATAACCGAAAGCTAAACCACGAACCACCAAACCCTCTAATTCTAACCATCTCTGAACCGAATCAAATGCTACATCTTTTCTTATTAAGTGTGGTGTGGTGGGGTTGGGCAGAATAAAGTAACTAATCCATACTTTCCTCAAATCTAACAAACATCCCTCCAGCCTAATCTATTAAGTCGAATGTGTCTATTGTTAAAGTGTGAAAACACCTTGATTATTCTGTTATTCGTTTATAATTCAACCATTCTTTTACGACCACCATCATCATCATCATCATCTTCTTTTTCTTCTTCTTCTTCTTCTTCTTCTTCTTCTTCTTCTTCTTCTTCTTCCTCTTCCTATTTTTCTTATTCTTCCTTTTCTTCTTCCTATTCTTCTTATTCTTCTTCCTTTTCTTCTTCCTATTTTTCTTTACTTGTTGTTATTGTTGTTGTTGTTGTTGTTGTTGTTCTTCTTCTTCTTCTTCTTCTTATTATTATTATTATTATTATTATTATTATTATTATTATTATTATTATTATTATTATTATTATTATTATTATCCTTATTATCTTCTTTTTAGCTTTTAAAATTTCAACCGGCCACCATTGATTATACTGAGAATATCGGGCAGAAAGAAGAGTCGATGGACTCAACAAAGGGTTCAATTTGTAACTGTTGAACCACCAAAGAAAAACAACAAAAAACCAGGGAAAATCGGAATCCGAAATCGCTGCTCGGCCCATCCCAGAAGTCATCCACTGTCGACGTTATTATTGTTGCTGTTGCTGCTGCTGCTGTTTCTGCCGTTGTTGTTGATGTTGTTTTATATATTTGTTGTGATTGTTGGTGTTCTTTAGCCCCAAATCTGCCCTGAGTGGGCCCACCATCAAAACCATTCCAGCCATGACCATGCCAAAGCTATGACCAAACCATTTCTTAACGTATAGTGTATGTGATTTTGTTTTAACCAGTAGGGAATAATTTCAAGGAGATTTCACTGTTATTTCTAGGACATTGAGTGACCAGTTAAGGCCCTTCTCGTTATCGTATAGACACGAGATTTTGCAATTGGTATTGATACGACTTTTATTTGCCATTAGGGTTGGTTGTTGTTGCTGTTGTGTTGTTGTTATTGTTGTTGTTGTAGTGGTGGTGGTGGGTAGTGTTGTTTAGACACAGCTCTGTTCTGACCAAGTTGGCCTTCAAAGGTACTGTCGGCTTTATTTCAAGTTTTGGAGAGGGAGTGTTTTTGTGTTTGTTTGGGGTTTTTTTCGGTTTGTTTTGAATTTTGAACAAGAATATCTAATGCGTTCTCTCTAGGTTAGTAAAATGCAATTTATTTGAAGGAAATATGGCTGCTATTTCTCGCTGAAAGGAGCGACTGGGTAGGAACATCCTCGTTGTCTGTTGTTACCGTTGTTGCATAGCAAGAGAGTGGATTAGCAGAGTGGATTGGTAGAACCGTAGGAGATAGTCTGATTCTTTTACTCTTTTATTTGTTTCAGTCATTTGACTGCGGCCATGCTGGAACACTGCCTTTAGTCGATCAAATCGACCCCAGGACTTATTCTTTGTATAAATTAAGTACCAGTTGTGTACTGGGGTCGTTCTAATCGACTGGTCCCCTCCCTAAAAATTTCGGGCCTTGTGCCTAGAGTAGAAAAGAACATATTATTGTTATTCATTGCTACCTTCATTTCTTGAAAACGGCAGGTGTGATTCGAGGGAGATTTGGTTATTATTTGTAACAGGTCATGGTGGTGAACTAGCAGAATCGTTAGCACGCCGGGCGAAATGCTTAGCGGTATTTCGTTTGCCGCAACGTTCTGAGTTCGAATTCCGCCGAGGTCGATTTTGCCTTTCATCCTTTCGGGGTCGCTAGATTAAGTACCTGTTGAGTACTGAGGTCGTTGTAATCGACTATCCCCCTCTCCCAAATTTCCGGTCTTGTGCCTATAATAGAAACGATTATTTGTAACAGGTTAAGGTGGCAAGCTGACAGAATCGTAAGTGCGTCGGACAAAATGCATAGGAGCATTTCATTCTAACTCTTTACGTTTCTGAGTTCAATTTACACCGAGGTCGATTTTATCATTCACCCCTTTCCCTGGGGGCCGAGAAAATAAAGTATCAGTTAAGCACTGGGTTCGATGTAATCGATTTAAGCCCCTCCTTATTTAATTTGCTGTCCTTGTGCCCAAATTTGAAACCATTATTTCTGATAGATCGATCGATTCGAAACCATTATTTCTGATAGATCATTCGATTTTAGTGCTGCTGTTGTTGTTGTGGTGGTGGTGGTCGCTGTGGTTGTTGTTGATGGTGTAACTGTTGTTGTTGTTGCTGTTGTTGTTGTTGCTGGTGGTGGTGGTGGTGGTGGGGGTGGCGGCGGTGGTGGTTCTTGGTTGGAGGCTGTTGTCACTATTAGTTATTTAACCCCAAGTCAACTCTGATCTAACAGGCCTATGATAACAGGCATCACAGCAAATGAGCATACCGCTTTCTCTTTCGGGGCAGGCATGTGATGTGTTTACATTAACTAACGTGATCTGGCCTTTAATAAGAAAATAGCGAACGTGTGGTTGGCGAGATATGTAGCTTCTTTTTCTAGCAGCTTGAGCGATCATCTTTGTTGCTGTCATTCAGTCATGCTTACTGTTGTTGTTGTTGTTGTTGTTGTTGTTGTTGTTGTTGTTGTTGTTGTTGTCGTCGTCGTTGTTGTTGTTGTTGTTGTTGCAGCAGCAGCTGCTGTGGTTGCTGCTGCTAGCCCTTAACCCCACCCCGCTCTATTACTGAGCAGCTTCAGCTTCTCTGCACATCGGTGGATTCGAACTTGGAACCCTATACACCGTTCGGTGCAACGAAAGCTCTCGTCAGGTTATACAGCATCTACGTCGACGTCGTCCCAAGAATATCGAATGCAGCTCAATAACAGATCCAAATTATCTGTAGAATGTCGGTTACGCCTCAACTCAGTAATAATTGTAATAACATCCAAAATATTGACAGAACCTCAATACAATATGAACTGTAGCATCAAAAATATCGGCTGCTCCCCGATACGGTACCTATTGTAAGTTCCGAAATATCGGCTGCACCCCGATACGGTACTTATTGTAAGTTCCGAAATATCGGCTGCATCACGATACGGTACAATTTGTTACCTCCAGAATATCGACTGCACTTCAACACAATACCAATTGTAACCAGTAGAACGTCGACCGTACCTCAGCACTGTACCTATGGTACACTGTATGATGTCAACTGCACCTCAATACGGTACCTGTTATAACTATAAGAAGTGAAGGCAGGGTTGTTATCGCAAGTACTTTTGTGGTGTGTCACTCCAGCCGGTCAAAGTTGAACTGTATCCCTTCAGGGTAACCTGTTTTAACTGAACTATGAATGTGAAGATGCATATATACATACATCTATATCTATAAGATACATAATAACACTGAACACTGAATAATGACATACATACATACATACATACATACATACATACATACATACATACATACATATATACATACATACATACTTATGTAATACGATTGGTCCTCTTTATACGCTTGCTATCAGCCTCCAGTTCCACAGAATGGGGTGATGGTCAAATTGTGGAGCTCTTTGCTTTTACTACTGC
Source organism: Octopus bimaculoides (assembly GCF_046866305.1). Classification (NCBI taxonomy): domain Eukaryota; kingdom Metazoa; phylum Mollusca; class Cephalopoda; order Octopoda; family Octopodidae; genus Octopus; species Octopus bimaculoides. The sequence goes on from NC_142941.1 coordinate 59,312,158, forward strand.
TGCTGTTGCTGCTGTTGCTGCTGTTGCTGCTGTTGCTGCTGCTGTTGTCGTTGTACACTTGTTGAAGCTTAACGAGGCCTTAATAGATAAAAGAAACAGTGTGTGTGTGTGTGTGTGTGTGTGTGTGTGTGTGTGTGTGTGTGTGTGTGTGTGTGTGTGTGTGTGTGTGTGTGTGTGTGTGTGTGTGTGTGTGAGCGTGTGTTTGCGTACGTGTGTCTATGTCTTAATGTCTGGTTATTGTAGTTATTCATTAACCCCAGTTCAGCGCTAATCGTACCGATCTATGATGATCCAGAACGTTCTTGCAGTGACTATCAACATTTGTGGACACCTTGTATATATATATATATATATATATATATATATATATATATATATATACACACCATATTTCCTGAGTCTCATCAGATATACAACGTCTACCTGAGGATGTATATGGCGCATATTCGATATGTGTTTTAATTCCATCTTTCTCACCAGAGAAACAACACAAAACATGCGTGAAGAACTTATTTAATAAATATATTCATTGTAATTCAATAAAATCTTTATCATAGTTGTTTGCTGCTTGTTCTTGTTAGTGGTGGATGGCGGGGGGAGGTGATCTGTATGATCTGTGAACTTTCGTACAAAATGAGTTTGTAGAGAGTAAGTGATTATTGCAAGACGTGTTTTGGTGCAAGTGAGTCTGTAAAAAGAGGACGAGCTCGATGGTGTTGCTGCTTTATTATGCATTCATATATATATATATATATATATATATATATATATATATATATATGCAATTAAATCTTGGGAGAGGCATTATGCCGGTAATAAACACACGCACTGGTTCAGTCCTTTATTAATTTATATTGTATTTCTTTCAACACACGTATCCACATCAAGAATCTTGCACACGAAATACACATACGAAATATATATATATATATATATATATATATATATATATATATATATATATATATATATATATATATATATATATATATATACATACATATACGTACATACACACACACGCATATACATACATACATACATACATACATACATACATACATACATACATACATACATACATACATATATACATGTATATAAAGTTCAAGTTACCACCCGTCACGTGTTTCTGAGGAAAATTGAATCGGTTTGTAAAGAGAAGTAGTTTTTTTATGTATTGTGAACTGCAGTGGCACAAGTGGATGATTTTGGGAAATAGTGCTGAGGTAGTGGCAAGCTCGGGTATGAACTGAGTGGCTTGGTTTGCAGCGTCTGATTTTGTACTTCACAGAAGGTTTACATTATTTCCACCTGAATCAAGTAGATACGGCAGACGAAACATGTTGCCCCTGATGTTATGCTGGAGGTTAGGAAATTGGGCTTCAACGTGTGAAAACCAGCAAGCCAAGTAGGAAAGAAGGTAGCCGAAGCTTGCGTTTGATTGAAAATCGGGTGTCATTTGACTCATCCTCGCGATAGCAGCAAGCTGTAATGTAATTTTGTTGCTGTTAACAAAAAAAAAAAAAAATATGTAAAAATCGGAGCCACAGACAGAAAACGTATTACGAAAGTCACAAATCAAAAGGTCGCGTGTTGGAATAACTGAGCGCGAGTCGAGGGATCAAATGCGTTCTGGGGTAACTTATAATTGAAAAAGAGAACAACTTACTCTCGTTGCGTTTCCAGAAGAAAAAAGAAAGGTAAAAGACCTGGTCGGACGGTCCCCGACTAAAGAGAAACAAACAAATATGATTTCAATTTAGATAACCAGTGAATCGCTGTGACGTATTACTCTCTGACTGGTTCAATAAAAGGCGTGAGTTCGAAACTTTCCTTGGGTGTATGAGGGTCAAGATACAACCTACAGCAGTTTGTTTCTTTGCGTTTGTATATGCTTCCCAACTACCACTTGACAACCGATGCAGGTTTGTTTACAACCCCGTAACTTAGCCGTCCGGCAAAAGAAGCCGATATAGAGTAAACATCAGACTTCAGGGGGTTCGGATTGTTCGACTAATAAACCATACAAGGTCCGATGATTGAAAACAGATAAAAAGAAAGACAGAAGACCACAACCATGGGTCGAGCGCTGTCGACCGTTTTGAAGAGTTGAAGACCTAAAGCGACTACTCCGTGATTCCATTCACCGTCGTGATGTTTACTGCACGACTGAAGAATTTGAAAAGCCACTTTTCCTACCACCATGCTGTAGCAATTCTATAATTCTAATATTAGAAGGTCCAACTGGACGATAAGAAAACATATGTCGTCTCATGTTTCATACAAAGTCCTCTTCGCAGCTGACAAGTATTAGGTTGCTCCTTCACAAAGTACTTATTTCAAAACTCGGTAGAGCTTGCCATGGTGACGTGATTATTTCTGACCAGGTACACAAACAGTGGTGTATCTTATCTATCGATCGCTCCGTCTGTTTGTTATGTTGTACATACATACATACATACATACCATACCATACCATACTATACCATACATACACACACACATACTTATGTATGTGTATGCACATACATCCTTAATAATTTATGTGTGAGTATGATATGTACGTATGTATACACGAATGTAAATATGCATGTGAGTGTTTGTGTGTGTGCGTATGTGTATGTGTGTATGTGTGTATGTGTGCGTATGTGTATATGTGTGAGCGCATGTGTGTGTGTGTTTCTATGTACATGTGTCTAGGTGGGTTTACTTACGTATGTATGTGTGCATTTATGTGGCTCAGTGGTTAGGGTACTCGGCTCACGATCGCAAGGTCGTGAGTTCAATTCCCGGCGAAGCGTTGTGACCTTAAGCAAGACATTTTATTTCACGTTGCTCCAGTCCATTCAGTTGACAAAAAAATGAGTAGTACCTGCAATTCAAAGGGCCAGCCATGTCACACTGTATGTCATGCTGAATATCCCTGAGAGCTACGTTAATTTTACACTTGTTTGTGGAGTTCTCTGCCACTCGCACGTTAATTTCACGAGCAGGCCATTCCATTGATCAACAGTTTAACGGGATCCGACGGCTTCAAGGACTGCATCGTGCTCTACTATCTACTTCACTGTGGTTTCTACGGATGGAAGGCCTTAACACCAATGACTTTACAGCGTGAAGTTGATGCATTTTGTTTTTTGTTTTTTTTTAATTTTATTTTGTGTACTACCAGCACTAACGATGAGAGCAGGGAATCAGAGCAGAACGGGTTTTTTGGTTGTAGAGGAGTGGAGCAATATAACATCTCGCATTTCAGAGATCAGGTGATCAGGATGATGCTGGGAGGAGATAAA
>NC_142941.1:59320453-59377953 GCF_046866305.1 Octopus bimaculoides
CCACTTAAATGTGGCTGACCCCGAGGGGTGGATGTTACTGTTGCTTTTAGCCCCAGGAGGACATCTCCTCCAGCTGGCTATTGACACACTTCTGTGTCCTGTCTGTATATATATATACACACACATATATATACATATGTATGTGTGTATGCACAGACACATGGTTCCTCATATATTGCAACTCCATTTAGTACTGATTTGCTATAGCATTCTCCCCCAACCCCATCCCTTTATAAAACATTTTCAGTAGCATAACCTTATTAATATAACAATTACTACAAGAAACTATGGATTGTTACATATAAATATTCCCACATATACTCACGTTGTTCTCACAATTTTTCCACCTGGCATGCATGCAAAACAACCTGCAACTCCAAGTGATCCTCAACATTTTCAAATATGCTAAATAAAGCTTGACACAGGCACAGTGGGGCTGTGTGGTAAGAAGCATGCTTCTCAGCCACATGGTTCCGGGTTCAGTCCCACTGCATGGCAAGTGTCTTCTACTATAGACTCAGGCCGACCAAAGCCTTTTTGAGTGGATTTAGTAGACAGAAACTGAAAGAAGTCCGTCATATATATATATATATATATATAACAATTAGAAAATGGAGGATAATATGCTGAACCCAACTACTTGCAGATGGTGTATCCCGTTGAATTCATTAATTTAATTCATAGCAAAAGTGACAAAAAAAGGAAGAAAAGAAAAAGAAAGAAAGAACCAAAGCACAGGTGTCTATGGCAGACTATGTTATTTTGCCAACCTGGTTTACATATAGAAGTACAAAGTACATAAGGAATTAGAGGATAATTCCTTATGTACTTTGTACTTCTATATGTAAACCAGGTTGGCAAAATAACATAGTCTGCCATAGACACCTGTGCTTTGGTTCTTTCTTTCTTTTTCTTTTCTTCCTTTTTTTGTCACTTTTGCTATGAATTAAATTAATGAATTCAACGGGATACACCGTCTGCAAGTAGTTGGGTTCAGCATATTATCCTCCATTTTCTAATTGTTACACAAATTTGGGGTAAAACCTCCACTTTTACCCGCTCCCATTGATTGCACTTAGTATAGCACTAGTGTAGCAATAATTGGGTACCCTCCCAGCAGTATACTGGATAGATACTATCCCTTAGTGGGTTGAACCCCCAACCCCTAACTCTCTCACGTTATATATATATATATATATATATATATATATATATCGATATGGATATGCGTGTGTGTGTGCATATTTGTGTCTGTGTCTGTGTTTGTGTCCCCCACCATCAGTTACGCACTGGGGTCGATATAATTGACTTAATCCGTTTGTCTGTCCTTGTTTATCCCCACTGTGTGTAAGCCCCTTGTGGGCAGTAAAGAAATTAGAAACATTAGCATGCCAGGCTAAATGCTTAGTGGTATTTCATCTGTCTTTACATTCTGAGTTCAAATTCCGCCAAGGTTGACTTTGCCTTTCATCCTTTCGAGGTTGATATATTAAGTACCAGTTACATACTGGAGGTTGATCTAATCGACTGGCCCCTTCCCCTACCAAAAATAATTTTGGTCCTTGTGCCCAGAGTAGGAAAGCATTAAAAAAAATTAACACTGGGGCATGCATTGTACTCTTGAGCAAAACACTTCATTTTTCATTTCTCCAGTTCATTCAGCTAAAAATGAGTAATTTTGTTCACAGGGGAAAATATGTACCATGGAAGCTAGGAAACTGACTTTATGAGTATATATTGACTCAGGAAGGATCAATGAGGCATCAGCCTACAATATGGAAATCAAACAAAAAGGCCAGCATAACAATAGAAATTTCCATCATGGAGTGGTGTGTTTCAAACCCAGAAGAGAAAATAAATTGCCAAGAACTCAACCTTAAACTAAAATTATAATTGGCAACTGATAATGTTCAAGGTTACCCTTCAAATCTCAACACCTTTCAAACAAATATTCCTTTTGAAGTAGCTTACTTAACAACAACAAAACACCCTTCCATTGCACCAGTACATAGCTCAGGGTATCAGATGTTCTGGGTGCAATATCCTACTGACAGGAACAGTATTTGGAGAGAAACTCAATGAAAGGCAGAGGGCATCAGGAGCATTCTTTAAAAGGCAACAGGTGTGCAATAGATAACAACAGCCTTGGCCTTTGTCCTGGATATAGTCACTTCTGTTCTATTTCTCACTGTTATTTTCAATTGAATTACTGGGAAGCAGGCCTGAGTAAGTGTGATTAAAGTTAATTAATTAAACCTGTTTCATAGTTTATAATAACACTTAGAATAAACATTATTAATTAAACTTGTTTTTTTTCTAATTTTATCCTCAGTTTAGATCACAATGTATGAGTTCAAATTTCATTAGTGCTTTTGTTTTTTGTGTTTTTCTTTTGCATTTGTTTCTTCGTTTTTAGTTTTGAGAAATAAACCATTATAAACTTAGTTTCTTTGCTTACTAATAAATACTTCAAAAAGATGAGTAAAAAAGAAAAAAAGAAAAAAGGAGGCAGAGGGGCAATGGGACACATATCCCAGAACAAGTGGGGGTGATCAGCCATCCCCAGCAGTAATGTCCATGATGGCGTTGCCACAGAGAATGGCCAGCGATACTTGCTGCAGTAGCCGTTCCACCTCTTGAGGTATGTTTCTCCGATGAGCCACTGCTATCCCTATTTTGCAGAAGAAATCAGTAGTACAGGGTCCCAGAATGCCTGATGCCTCAACAGCAACTGGCTCAAACTGAAAGTGGCTGGCCAGGCCCCTGTATCTATTGATTTTCCTCTTCTTCACATTATGGATGGTAACACCAGGGCTTACAGCAGGTCCCACCAAATAATCACTTATATCCTGTAGATTGTGAGTGTGTAAAAATTTGTTGGAAAATAATTTTTTGAGAATTTGGGGAGAGGAATTTCAGAAAATTCACAGGGCCCAACATTCTCCCCCTCATAACTTTCTGAAAAATAGGTATTTTTTAAGGAAATTTTATATAAATACCTTTCAAACGGTGTAAATTATGATTACAAAGAAATCTTGACCACCAACTCACCCACCTCTATCTTCTCTTACATTTCTAAATACCTTAGTAATCTCCCCCTGCCACTGAACTAGACACCTTACTTCCCTCAAATATTTGCCATTCATTTTCTCACTATCCCAACCAATAGTTCTATAGCTTACATCCCTACACTTTAACAAGCTCAACTCAATAGACTACCATTCATATACTATCTACCTCACCCTCCTATTCACCTTCCTACTCCCCACCTCCACTACTACTCCCTTGCTAGCCTCATTATTAACCCCTCACTCTTCTTGAACTATCTTTTCTCCTCTCACATTCCTTCTCTCAATACTCCCCAGTCCCCCCACTTATACACTTAGCTCTTCACATTTAATCATTCCATCTTTGAACTTCTCTGCATTAAGACCTGAAATGTAAGATCCTCTCTCCCTTGATGAAGGAGGCTCTTCCCACCCTCTGTTAAATGCATATGCGTCCATGTGGCTGTATTTTGTGATGAACTAAATCTACCAACATTATTATGGATCACCAAGCTCCCCAGAAACAGCTGTTGGACTCATAATACCTTTATTCCACCCCTTTGAATTTCTCTGTTAATTGTACTCTGTGTAAGTTGAACCTATTAATATAAATATCTATATGTTTATACATATAAATTCATCATTCATCATTTGAAAGTTTTCGTCTTTTTCTTTCTCTCATCTTGCATGTATATTTATATACATATTTTGTATTTGATGTACTTAATATATTTAATATATTAGATATGTCTAACTTGCTTATCCCAATAATTTTTTCTATACATATTTACATATACGTATATAAATATATACTGCATAGTGCCAAATATCCCAGCACTGTCATCAAAATACAGGACAGATACTGCAACAGCTTGCGTTTCAAGGGCCCACAGCTCTTCAATATCCTTCTAAAATGCCTGAGAGACCTGCATGGTGTGGATGTAGGTGTACATACCATTAATAAATATATCTGCTGGAGTATCATTATATTTACATATATTTTTTATAACAGAATATCCTACGAATTTGAAAATATAACCGAGTCCATTAGAATGAATGTTAAAATGGAGAATTTTTTTTTAATTTTTGATTTGTGTGCATAAATACACAGAAATTAACCTTCAAGCCTGTGTGTATATTAATTTAATCCATTCTTTTTCTACTTAATAAGACATGGTATATAAAGAATTGAAAACATCTGTGTGTATGCATTTTCTATATCTTTCTAAATAGCTGATGGAATAAGTATACTTTAAGAACAATAAAATGTTATTGAAGAATACAGTTATAAAATCCTTTTGCTAATATAGAAACTTAACAAGCCAATAATTTTTTATAGCGCCTGAAAACAAAAGCTCTTTTTTTCTACTTCTTTCTTTTCTGTATTTCTTTTTTCTATTTATCATTCTTCCTTGACCAGTTAAACCAGTGTTTTTTTTGTTTTGTTTGTAATATGTAAATATAATCATGTAAACATGACTTAAAATATGTATATAAATTCTTGATAAGTTCCCATAGCAAATGACTTTTGTACATAATTCTGATTCAGTTCCAGTATGTGTTATTTCAATGAGACCTCAAAAATCAATAGTTGACTATACTATTACGTAATATAGCAAGATTGATGAGATTTCATGCAGATGAAACAATTGTAAATTGATGCAATAAAAAGACTTGCCTACTTCATTCTTCTTGTTTGTAATTATATATAATGTTATATATTTATTAACAGTATTCTGAGTATGAAACCATTGTAAAGTAACACCAATGTACACACTGATGCAAATCAAGTCACTGCCCTCTTACTAACCAAACATGTCATCATTCATACCAGAGGAGACATACATCTTTTCTCTCATGCAACTATTGATTTACATTTGTTGTTTTTCAATCTCAAATTTCTTAATATTCTCGTAATTCACAAGACATGCATATAAAGTTTATAATATATTTTTTTAAATACACATTTACACACACACACACACACACACACACACACACACACACACACACACACACATATACATACACATTATACACTTGTATTGCAAAATTTTTATTCTGGCAATTGTGTGTGGACGTTCATATGTGAATGTGCATGCATGCAAGAATGTGTGCATGTAAATGTATATGCATGCATGAACGTGCATGTGTTTGCAAAGGTCTTTATTAGAGACACTGTCACCAAGTCTGAAGAATACAAAGAAAGAAGATAAGAGAGAAAAACAGAAAGAACAAGAAAGAATAATTATATTGTAACAGAAATGACAATGTCACAAATCACATTTAAAAAAAAAAAAGACTCATTGTTTTGTTCAAGAAATCAAGAAGGAAAAACAAAATTCCTCAAATTAAAGGAATACACAGTATTCATATGTAGTTTGTGAGTGGGAGAACTCAATCCTGAAAGCTTGTTTGGGAGAGCCTTCATCTCAGGACCAGGTCTTTGTGCAACTTCTAATCATAAGCTTCAGGTTGTGATTAGGGGAAGTTGCAGAAAGAACTTTTTGTAGGAGAATCCTTTACACTACACTTGGTATCAAAAGTGCTTGTCTTTGACATAGACGTATTGGAAGAGCTCGTCTCATCTGGCACATAGAAAGAAGCTCACAACAATTCAAATAGCATTTAGTATAAAGTCTAAAAAGCTAAAGCAGTTCCAAAATGGCAGTAAAAAAGAATTTTTTTTTTTTTAAATTGAGAAAAGAAAAATGTTAACCCCTCCCCTCCCTTTTTCATCTCACAGAAGGCAAACATTTCTTTGTTTCTTAATATATAAATGCAATACAGCCCTCACCTGCAGCAGTGTGCAAACAACAGATGAAAAAAGAAATCACATTTTGTTTTTAACCCTTTAACATTCAAACTGGTCAATTATGACCATCATAGTGACAGCACAGTTGATTAAAATAGTGCTAAAGCTAGCACTGTACACATGGAACTTTCATGTACTAATGGCCAGAGCGTAGCCATGGGAGTATTTGTTACAGTTAGGATAACCAACATAGATGGGCTGGCAGCAGCATGATGTGGCTTTCGTCTAGCAATAGATTAATAATGGTTAGATGAAATGGAAATATAACTTTTAGTGCTACAGGAGAAAATAGTTGACCAAGTCTCACAGAGTGTCTTCTTTTTCTTATCATTTCATCATTTTTAGGTACACGTCTGATGCCAACAAACTGATAACGTTTTTAGGGATGCAAAAGTGATTAATGCTGTGCTTGCTTAAGCAAAGTAGAGTAAAACTATTAGGAATGCTGAAAAGTTAAACCTGAGACAAGATACACCACTCTAACTGCTTTGGCAAACCCAATTTTAATCTTTTTAAGCATGCCTAAAGCCAACCAAATCAAGCCACCTAATCAAACTGGCCTTACCTGGTTAGTTCTCATTGTTTAAAACATTAATACATCATGAACATATCTAACACTATAAGTTGTATTAAATGCTAAAGGGTTAAACATGTATAAAAGATACAGGGCATAAAAAAGGGTACATTATCAGTAAAAGGCCTGAAGAATTTATCAACATTCAACAATATATAAGACAACAAGTATGGACCTGAAAAGTGTTAACAAGCAACTGTAAAGGTGCGTTAGCAGTATGTAACAGAAAATGGAGATCTCATAAATTTAACAAAACATTGCTGCCAAGAGATATGGGCTAAAGAATGGTTTATAGTCACTTGTTATATTAAGGGTTTATCGACACATAGTGTGCTAGTTAATGCAATAAAAGCATAATTTTGCAATCCAAAGAGTATAGCTGTCTAAATCAGTTCAGTGGATATTGAAACGTTCAGCCAGCCAAGGTTTTACATCCTGACACCAGTACAGCACTGTGGCCATGATCACAAAACACATCATTGTCAAGAGCCCAGTCCACCTAGCTGTATAGGTTCCACTGGATAGGAAGTACTTGCTATGAGCAACAATAGCAGAAGCCAAGGTTTTACATCCTGACACCAGTACAGCACTGTGGCCATGATCACAAAACACATCATTGTCAAGAGCCCAGTCCACCTAGCTGTATAGGTTCCACTGGATAGGAAGTACTTGCTATGAGCAACAATAGCAGAAAACTGCTGAAGTCTTTGTAAGTTTGCAATACTAAGCTCATATTTGCCTATAGCTACGTTTGGTTTTTGGAGAGAAATGGTCACCTCCAAACTGATTTCTCTTAAAATACACTACATAAACACAGAAGTCTCTGTATTTCCTCTGGGCATTGACAAGACATAGCAATTTGTTCTGCAGCACTGGTGACACGACAATTTGTCCCTTTCTTCTGATGATGTTTCTAGTAATAATGCAAAAAGGTGCATACAATTGCATTAACATTCACTGAAAAAAAGTGTATAGAAGTGGTACAAGCAAAGATACTATATATATATATATATATATATATACATACACACACACACACACACAAACACACACACACATCCATACACACATGTATATATGAGTGTAGAGCGTTTTGTTGATGTGCAGTATTAAACTGAAGCTCTCCTGTAGTCAGGCAAAATCCCACACAGTAATTAAGGAAAGGGTTGGTACCAAAAGTAACTGTGCCATGTTTACCAATGACTTTGAGTTTTGAAGACTTATCAGTCTATCAATGCGACAATGAAACAACGGGGGACAAGCAGCAGTGAATATAAATAAATCTGATTGTTTGCTTAAAAAATACAAGTGACACTGAAACCAGAGTGAAAAACATTGAAATTAAATTTTGTTGACAATTCAGATAGCAAATTGTATAGCATAACACAATGACATTTTTAAAAGTAGGATAATAGGATTTGTAGTGTCAAACATCGCTTGTAGTATACTGAAGGTTTAGAAAAAAAAATTAGGAGGTAGGGAGAAATAGTGTGGTATCAAGAATATAAAATTCATACATATATATATAAAATTGCAGATGTCAAATGATGATCAAGAAATTATTGATTTCCGGGGTGCAAGACCAATATTTTACAGAGGGGTAAGAGGTATAATTACTTCATTGATAATAATAAAAAGAATTAATTATTAGTGATGGAAGCAGTTTTAATACTGAAAGGTAATCTTTATATCCAACTAAACTTGGTCGTCATGTGAGAACACTGAATACTGCATTATTAGCCATGAGAAATCTTCTCATATAGGTGCTTGGTGCATAAAAGCATACACAATAATAATAATAATAATAATAATAATAATCCTTTCTATTATAAGCACAAGGCCTGAAATTTTGGAAAGGGGGCTAGTTGATTACATTAACCTCAGTGCTCAACGGGTACTTATTTCATTGACCTCAAAGGATGAAAGGTAAAGTCAACCTCAGCAGAATTTGATCTCAGAATGTAAGGATGGACGAAATGCTGCTAAGCAACCTGCCCAGCATACTAACGATTCTGCCAGCTCACCGCCTTATTATTATTAATAATAATAATAATAATAACAATAATAATAATTTTGGCACAAGGCCAGCAATTTTAAGGAAAGGGGTAAGTCAATTACATCAATCCCAGTGCTCAACTGGTACTTATTTTATCAACCCCGAAAGGATTTCATCAACCTAGGTGGAATTTGAACTCAGAACATAAAGTGAGATAAAATACCACTAAATACTTTGGTCAGTGTGCTAATGATTCTCCCAGCTTACCACCTTAATAATAATGATAAATAATAATAATAATAATAATAATAATAATAATAATAATAATAATAATAATGATAATAATAAATAGGAGCTGCAATAAGGGAGGAGCACTTGCAGAAAACAGCACTGCTTGGAACTGCTCGAATACTTCCGGAGGTGCTCGAAAGATAAGGGGTGTTACCTTAGTTCACTGGTAGTGAACAGCTGACACCGTAGTACATCTTAGCATTAGAAGCTGTGCAAGACAATAAAATAATAATAATAATAATAATAATAATAATATTTTTTTCTAATATAGGCATAAGGCCAGGAATTTGAGGTTAGGTCAAAAAGGATTGGTATTATAGAATTTTTTTACTGTTATTTTAGAATGATAACTTTGAAGATTTAATACTGTTTTACACTCTATGTATTGTTTGAATGGTGTGAATTGCAGTGGTTTCGAATAGAGATTTGAAACTTCATTACAGAATATGAAGAAGCTATTACAAGTGAGAGGTGTCAACTGTCGTAATAAAAAAAAAAAAAACAAGTAGAAAAATAAATAAAAAGAAGAAAAAGTAAACTCCGCAGCAAATAGTGAGAGTGCAGTGGACGTGGAGTTGAAATATTCAATAAAGCAACAATTAAAAAAAAAACAAAAAAACAAGGAGATAATACCAAAAAAGGAGTTAAAACCATTAGATAATACCAAAAGGGAATTAAAATCATGAGGCATAGCTGTGTGGTAAAAAGCTTGCTTCCCAACCACACAGCTATGCATATGCACGCACGCACACACACACACACACACACAGAGGCTTCCCTATAGTTGCCATCTACCAAATTCACTCAGAAGGCATTGGGTCAGTCTGGGACCATCGAAGAAGACATTTGGCCAAGGTTCCAGGCAGTGGGACTGAACCCAAAACCACATGGTTGCAAAGCAAGCTTCTTAGCCATGAAGCCATGTGCAACATTATTACATATACATGTTGTCATAATGTATTGTTACCTGTAGTAACATTATTATATGTGGTTACATGTCACATGTGGACACATGTTAAACGGACTTACATTGTTATATATAGTCACATTCACTCCTTGAACTTATCTTTACTAGAATCGAACCATGCTGGAGCATGTTATGAAGGCTGATTGCATAATTATGTCATGTGTGTGTGTGTGTGTGTGTGTGTGTGTGTGTGTGTGTGTGTGTGCGTGTATGCATGTATGTATGTATGTATGGCATGTATGTGTGTGTGTGTGTGTGTGTGTGTGTGTGTGTGTGTGTGTGTGTGTGTGTGTGTGTGTATGTATACAACTGTCGGCAACATTTTGACCTTTTAATTACTGTTAGTTACAAAATTTTAATTGTTGTTCTCATTTAATCATATTTTCCCTTGTGAATTTCAAAACAATAGGAAGGGAGATTGAAAAAAAAAAAAAAAAATAGTTATGTAACATTACACAAATACAATAAAACACACACACGCACACACACTGAGTACACAATTGCTGTGGCTTTAAGCAAGTAAGGACATGCACTCACACACACACACACACACAGACATACATACATGCATACGTATACATGCCACAGGCTTCTTTCAGTTTCCATCTACCAAATCCACTCACAAGCCTTTTGTTGATCCAATGCTATAATAAAGACACTTGCCCAAGGTATCACACAGTGTGATAGACCTTGTAACCATGTGATTAGGAAGGAAATAAACTTCTTACCACACAGCCAAGCCCAGGGCTTTTGTAGAAGACACTTGCCCAAGGTGCCATACAGTGGAACTGAACCCAAGGTGACATGGTTAGGAAGCAAGCTTCTTAGCCACTTAGACACACCAGTTGTCAGTGAGGTGAGAGTTAGCCATGAATACAGCAATGAATTTAGAGTACAGGTAGGGGTTTGCTACGACTCAATTCCAAGTACCCTTCTATTCATTACTGTTCTCCTGGCCATAACAGAAATTTAAGACTGGCTACTCTTGAGGACTGCTATATCCTGATGACCTTTTTCTTATAGCAGAATCTGTAATAGAATTAGAAAAGAAAATTCCAGATGTGGAACCAAAACCTGGAATCAAAAGGCCTTAGAGTTAACTTAGCCAAGACCAAAGTTCTAGTAAGCAAGAAAACAGACAGGACTCTACTCCCTTCAGGTAAATAGCCCTGTTTAATAAATGGGAGAGGTGTAGGCAGGTATCCCATACAGTGTGCCCACTGCAAGCAATGGAGATACAAAAGGTGGAGTGGAATTTGGCTCAATTCTACATAACTTAATGCTTTGTGGGCACATCAATACATCCCTCTCACCAGATGTTTGGAAGCAGTCGGAAGTAAACTCTACCTCTAAACATCTGATAAGACAGATATGTTCTACATGCCCACAAAACTTTAAGTTATGTGAAGCTGAGTTAATGTTATTAAATACATGTAACTCTAACCAGATGTGTTGAGTGCTACTTTCAATTGTTCACTCATTTCTGCATGTGTACACGTATATATATTTATGTTTGTCTGTACGTACACACACACACATAATTTACTGGCTTCTACCATTTTTTGGAATGTCGTCTGAATTAAACAAAAAAAAAATACATCAATTTTAAAAATTTGTCAGCAGTAGGAATTTGATGGAAACAAAGGTTTGGAAATTTAATAATAATACATAATTACCACTTGTTAATGAGGTAAACAAAACACAAGAATTTTCATCATAAATAAATTATGTTGGGTTGGAGAAAGAAAAATAAGGAAAAAAACCAAAGAGAACAATGTCAATCAAGTAGAAGTTCCTTATCCTCTGATGGAGCTTGTCCATTGTTTTTTGACAGAGTTTTCAATAATGAAGAACTATCTTGTTTTTTAGAATGTTTCTCAAATGGTTCCTCGTCAAGGATTTCCTCTTGTACTAAAGAATTCTCTGGCTCTTCCAGGAAGCCAGTCACTTCCATTTCATAGTCTCCAATCAATTCGTCCTGTTTGATCAGATAGAGAACAGAATGTGATGGCCAGAGAAGATGGACAATGCAGACAGCAGAGAGGAAATTAGCAGCAAATGAGATGCTGAGAATAGTCTTGTAGCGCCACAGTGCTGATATTTGTAAGCTGACCATGACAAGAACAGGTAAGTAGACGAACCAGACAAGAATACCAGCGCCAAAGTGTTGGAAGAACAGCAAACGCTTTGACTGTGGGTCATTTAGGAATGTCCAACGTAGCTCATAGAGGAACCAGAGCATAATAGTGAGACGAAAGACAAGGGTCAGATAGCCAGGGCCGGTATGCCACTCACCAGTGTTTGAAATAATGTCGATTTCAGTCAGGTTCCACACAAACAAGACAGCATTGAGGACTGTGTAGAGACCCCAAATAGAGAATATCACCCATTTACCTTCAAGATACATATTTGTGATGGCCCATCCTTTTGCGATTACAAGTACAAGCAGCATGAAGAGACACTCGGAGAGCACATCAATGCCATTTCCTACCACTGACAACCAATTCACACCGACCCCATCAAAGGCAAACTTGATGACATGAATGCAATTGAGCAGAATCCCCACCATCTCAAGAACGATTGTCAGTGTCAGCAGCTTCGTAACTGGGTGCTTGATTAATTTGTTGTAGGCCCGTAACCAGGTGCCAAAGAGGATACAGTACAACAGCAGTGCGATCAGATAGATCTCAGCAACATCATGAAGCTCAAATGAAAACTGGTGCTCAAAAGGGTTAATATGCTTCATTGACGGGTGTCCATTCACCAGCCAGATGTCATAAGCTATTTCAATGCCTTTTGGTGACTGCATCCATTTGCACTGCACACTCTTGTTCTGGCTGTTCTGACCATTATTCCGATGACACGCTGCCAAGCTCAGGTACCAAAACCTTGGCCTTTCCAAATCTCGGATCCTGTATGTAAACTGAAATCCATCAATGACATCTTTGGGATCATCCTTAAATAGAAATAAAATAAAGAATAATTAATTTGTTGCCAAATATGTTATCTTGCAAAATTAGACAAACATTTATTTATAACATTTAAATACAAAGAAAACATGAAAAAAACTGAAATAAAGAAAAGAAAAAAAAAGAAAAAGATAGGGTAAAACAGAAGATGGAGAGGGAGGGGGCAATGGGCCACATACCCCAGAACAAATGTGTGCTCAGCCATGCCTCGCAATAATGACTGTGATTGTGTTGCTGCAGAGAATGAATTACTTGTTTATTTGTTTATAAATCATGTATAGTTATGAAAATACATCTTTATATTCATACCTTTTACTCTGTATTAGTATATTTACACGGAAGCTGTTCTGATTTTGGCACAAAACAATTCTGAACACCAGCAAAATTCAACATGACGAGTTGAAGAATTTTTTCAATCGGTAAAACTTCCTGATGAAAGTTGAGGCTGTTCACCAGGACTAGAAATCTTGATCCAAGTGTATCCACCTACCAAAATATTTAGCATTGAGCTGTATTTGGTATGTCAAAATTATTTAACCTGTTCACCCACTTACTGTTGGTTTTCTGTTGAATTTTTCAATGTTATCGGTGGTTTAAATGAGGGTTTTAACTTTTCTTTCTAGCAGGTAGGTGCCTTGCATGCCCTTATAATGAATATATATATGAGTTAGTAAGGAAAAATATATATATATTTGTGTGGTAAATAGCTTGCTTACCAACCACATGGTCCCGGGTTCAGTCCTACTGCGTGGCACTTTGGGCAAGTGTCTTCTACTATAGCCTCAGGCCGACCAAAGCCCTGTGAGTGGATTTGGTAGACGGAAACTGAAAGAAGCCCATCGTATATATGTATATATATACATATATATGTATGTGTGTGTGTATATGTTTGTGTGTCTGTGTTTGTCCCCCCCAACTTCGCTTGACAACCGATGCTGGTGTGTTTACGTCACCGTAACTTAGCAGTTCGGCAAAAAGAGACCAATAGAATAAGTACTAGGCTTACAAAGAATAAGTCCTGGGGTCAATTTGCTCGACTAAAGGCGGTGCCCCAGCATGGCTACAGTCAAATGACTGAAACAAGTAAAAGAGTATATATATATATATATATATATATATATATATATATATATATATATATATATATACATACACACATATATGCGTGCACACACAGACACACCTATATAAGTTTATTAGCGACTGGCCTACAGAAACTGGCCTCGATATGATGAGTTTTTGTTTCCTGGTAAACAAATTGCTGAATTTGTAGTAATCAAGGAAAAATGAATCAGCTAATGAATATAATTGAATGCATGATTCTGTGAGAAACAGTTAATGGGTTTAAAACAAAAAAAAAAAATTAACGTGTTCATATAAATTATAGGTTGTATGAATGAAGTCATTAAATGTATGTAAATGTAATTAAGGAATACCAATTATTGAGGTTTAAATTTTGTACTTTTGGGCACATTGAATGAAGCAGTACTGATGTACTATAGATAGGTAAATAGCAGATATCAGGAGGAGGTGTTTAAGGGAGTGAAATATATTAGGTATTAGAAACTTCAAGAACTATAAATAGATATATACCAACACCAACTTACACAGTAACAGTGGATCTTTTTGGTTTGACGGGCAACATTTTTCATTTATGTTTATGTAGTGTTCTTGGTACCGAAACACTTTCAAACTTCGTATACTTGTATATTTTGTGTTATAGAACAGATAAAAATTTTTGTATTCAAAGTTATTTCATGTTAAAAATTGTCTTATTTCGATAATTTCAACCAATCACTGACGTCTATTCAGTTGAATACAGTTACTGTTGTGGCGGTGTATATGGTATTAATCCCTGTTAGTTTATTCCCGGCTGACATATTTCATCGGGTTTTTTGGTTTGTTTTCTTTTGAAGCACATGTATATTCGTGCGGGTGGCACGTAAAAGCACCCACTACACTCCCTGAGTGGTTGGCGTTAGGAAGGGCATCCAGCTGTAGAAACTCTGCCAAATCAGATTGGAGCCTGGTGTAGCCATCTGGTTTCACCAGTCCTCAGTCAAATCGTCCAACCCATGCTAGCATGGAAAGCGGACGTTAAACGACGATGATGATGATGATGATATATATATATACATATACACCTTATCTTCTATCTTATATGTGTTTCAGTCATTTGTCTGCAGCCATGCTGGAGCACTGCCTTAAAACATAAATTTATACAAATTACATAGTTGGAATATGCTTTGTTGTAACAAGGCTCTGTCTGACAAGGTTACTGTTATGCTGTGTAGGTTAATGAAGACAGTTTAACTACAGAGAAGAGCTGTTCTTATTTGTCACCTGATTTTAGACAGGCTGACCAAGATGACTAAGAATAGGCAATGAAATTCAGGAAGCAATGAGTCATTACTTATTAATACTTTGGACAAAGTGTAAAGGGGATAGTATCAATAGAAAATATGTGAAGTGACAAATGCTGTGAATAAAAGAGATGACCCTGTACATACATTTCAGTGTTGATACGACAGGAGCATTTCTTTTATTCACAGCATTTGCCACTTCACATATTTTCCATTGATACTACCCCCTTATACATATATAAGAAGTAAAAACCTACAGATGGAGCAGCTTTGGTATACATGCACAAGTCACATTCCCTGCTCTTATTTATTTATCTCTCTTTCTCTCTCTCTCTCTCTCTCTCTCTCTCTCTCTGTGTCACATCTTGGGTAAGTGGTTATTATTGTTATAACCTCAGACTAACCCAACCCTTGTGAGTGAAAATGAGCAAGGCAAAATCTGTGTGGAAGTTCACCTGATGAATTATATTCTAAAGTTTGGCATTAACACACACACACACACACACACACACACACACGTTTCCCATGATGGCATGGGTTTGACAGTTTGACCAGCGCTGGCAAGCCGGAGAGCTGCAGCAGGTTTCTAGTCAGATATGGCTTGAATTCTATGAAGGATGCCCTTCTTAATGGCAACCACTGGGTACTTTTGATGTGGTACCAGTACAGGATTTTGTAGGCCAATCCTCTTCACCAGGGGGGAGCAGCCTTAACACTTATGCTGTGGATGTATGAATATATATATATATATATATATATATATATATATATATATATATATATACACACACACACACAGACATATATATGTATGTATGCATGTATATGTGTATGT
Source organism: Octopus bimaculoides (assembly GCF_046866305.1). Classification (NCBI taxonomy): domain Eukaryota; kingdom Metazoa; phylum Mollusca; class Cephalopoda; order Octopoda; family Octopodidae; genus Octopus; species Octopus bimaculoides. The sequence goes on from NC_142941.1 coordinate 59,336,311, forward strand.
GTATGTGCAGGGTGTACATGGTGTAAAAGTTACAAGACACATTTTGCAGACCAACATGTTAAAGTCATTGCCCCCCTCCCTACATACGCACACTATGCGTAATATATGTATTAAATAGTTAAACTAATATTAAAACTTGAAATGAGGACACAATATGGAAAGACACGAGGTGTTGACTTGTTATCTACACAAAAGCCAAAGGTAATTTTTAAGAAAAGGATTACATCCAGATAAGAGGAAAATCTAGTGTTGAGGTGCTATAATTTAGGTCACTGCTGCATTATTGGGTGAACTAGGATAGGCCAGAAGTAAGTAGAGACATTATATTGGAGAGAAAAAATAACCTGAACAATTAAATAGCGTTGTTGGTTTGAGAGTAACGCTAAAAGGAATCTGTTTGAATAGAATAGATTTTTTACCTTTTATTTTTTACTTGTTTTAGTCATTAGACTGAGACCATGCTGGAGTACTGCCTTGAAGAATTTTCGTTGAACAAATCGCCCCGCACCAGTACTTTTTAAGCTAGGTACTTAGTCTGTCAGTGTCTTTTGCCAAACCACTAAATTACAGGTATGTAAACAGAAACAAGCAGCGGTGGGGGACAAACACAGATACAAAGACACCTGCACACACACACACACACACACACACACGATCGGCTTCTTTCAGTTTCCATCTACAAAATCCACTCACAAAGGTTTGGTCAGCCTGAGGCTCTAGTAGAAGACAAATGCCCAAGGTGCCACATGGTGGGACTGAACCCAGAACCATGCGGTTGGGAAACAAACTTCTTACCACAGAGCAAAGCCTCTACTTATCGGAATATTTAATTTTAAAATATTAAAACAAAAAAAAAATTTTTGAGATTAACCCTTTTGCTACCATATTTCTGTTCAAAATACACTACCTTTATTTTAATTAATTTTGAAAATAACGACATAATAATAAAATAACTTTCTCATTATTAAACTGATGAGAAACAGAAAATAACATGAAATTTCAAAGGAAAGTTTTGATTTAGATCATTTTAAATAGTTTGTTTGTTTCATAGAACCAGGTGCAGTTTCATGCGGGTAAATATCAAAATGGTTAAAGTATGATGAAGATATTTTTTTTGAAAGCAGTAAAGGACTTGTGACATTAAAGTAAAATATATAGACATTTTATTGAACTTTACAAATGGATTGGTGTAAAATACAGACACAATTCATTCAAAACACAAAACATTCCTATGAGATAAAAGTCAAAATTTAGACATTTTATTAAAAAATCTAGAGGGATGGGTGAGACTGAGGTAAAATATCAACATTTCATTAAATAACTAGTTGAAGAAAAGACATTCAATAAAGGAGGGACATTCAATTGAAAATACTACAGGAATCTGTTGAACTGATGTAAAATGTAGACATTTCATGGAAAATACTAACAATACCAGTGTGATTTAAAAGTAAGCTTTAGATGTTTTACTTAAAAAACACTAGTGGGACCTGTAAGTGGAAACTAAAAATATAGACATTTTAGTGGAAACAGTACACTGAGATTAAGGTAAAAAAATATATATTTCATTGAAATGTTAAAAGAAACCATACAATATACTCTGGAATGTGTTGGAAAGTGAAAGCTTACTAAAGCTAAGAAAAATTCAGTAATGACTCAGCCTAGACACAACAATATTAAAAGAACTAGATTGCTTAACTAATTTGATCTGCAAACAAATTATTATTGATCTTGGGAGAATCCTGTTGTTGTAACCTTTTCTTTAGCTTCAATGATATCTCTTCCTGCCTCTTGGGATGATACTGTTGTCGTTATTGTTATTCTCATTGTGTCGCCTAATATTGGTTATTATTCAATCCCAGATCAATTTTGATCAAGTACATTTCTGATCTGTAGCATTCCACCCATGACGTTCCTGTCTTTATTTTCCCTCAGGCAGTGTATCTATGACTACATTACTGAACATGTCCTTCCTTAATTAACAAACTGGTGGAAATTTGGCTATTATTTCTAGTAAATTTAGTGATCACACAGGGGTGCTTCATTGGCTGGGATATAATATGAGTATTTAAGATGGTGAGCTAGAAGAATTGTTGGTATGCTAGACAAAATGCTTGGCAACATTTTGTTCATCTTTACGTTCTGAGTTCAAGTTCTGCTACAGTCAATGTTGCTTTTCCTCCTTTCAGGGTTGATGAAATAAGTACCAGTTGAGCACTGGGGTCAATGTTATTGACTTATTCTTCCCACCCGAAAATGCTGGTCTTGTACCAAAATTTCAAACCGTATAATATGGTCTATAATGTACATGAAAGTGAGAGCTAACTGAAGCTAAGAAAAATTCGGTAATATGTTGTTTTTTTTGTGTGTGTTTTAAATCTGTTTTATGATTAAATGAATGGAATTGGTTATTTGTTACAAGAACAGTTTTACAGTTGGACAAGCTTCCTACCACTAAACATATAATTGTGAAATAGGAATGAAAACTCTTCAATGACCTTGACAATGCAATCTGGAGTAAATAGAATTAGGTTACTTGCTCAGGAGTAAAACATAATGATAGAAGAAAGAATTGAACTTGCAACCATTTGATCAGTAGCCCAACACCTAAACCTCACAGTAATCATGTCTAAATTATCTTTTATCTTTTACTTGTTTCAGTCATTGGACTGCAGCCATGCTCGCACCCCCTGTTTCTAAGCCTATGTCCTTGCATGTTTCACATCAACCAGACACACTCCACACCAAATACTTTTTTTATTTTCACCAAACATTACTCCAATCCTCTGGAAGTTATTCCATTCAAACATCAACCTGAACATCAACAACATTGGCTTCATGAGTCTGTGAAAGCTCAGCAAAGGTTTATGGCACCATCTAGATTGCTCAGACTAAATAACAAAAAGAGGAAAAAACATTTCTCCCTCAAAGCAGGTTGCACAGCTGTCTCTAACATTGATGGGACTATATCATGTGACATGTTATAATAACAAGCTTATTGTATACTGAGTTCAGGTGCACTCTATTAAAAAGCAAAGTTGAATTGGCAGGATTTTAACAAAGAATGTAAAAACAACATAACTAAATACTGCAAAGAACATTATGCAATTCTCTATTGATTCTGCCAATTCACAACTGTTATCGATTCAACCATAGATTGGTGTAGTTCCAGGCTTGTTACACAGCTGACTATTGTCTCTAATATTGATAAGAATATACCATGTGATATGCAAAGTGGTGGAGCGGCAGAAAAGATATGCCATTAGTAGGCTAAATGACTTATAGTATATGGTAACATCATTTCATGTTCAAAAGGTGGAATTAGATGAGATAATGTTAAAGCTTTTCTCTGAGTATAGGAACAGTGTACAGAAAGTTGAACTGGCTTCGACACCCATTTGAAACTTAAGCCACAAACATGGAAACCTTGCCTCATAAAAATTTTACCAGAGTTCTGAACAGCTGTTACAAATCTAACCTATTGCTCAATTATCTATACTGCCAAGCCAACATAGCAACCTCTTTGTGGTTGCCTGACAAGCTAGAAATAGCAAGCAAATCCTCTAAATCCTACACGCTACTGTCTTGAGAGAAAATTGCATTGGATAATATAGTCCTACTTGTGAAGTGTCTAAGAGAAGGATAGGATGATGATCACTGGAATGCCTTTGATCAGAGATCTGTTAAGTTAGCAAAGAACTGGAACTGAATGACATTTCCAAATCAAAACAAATTAAATGCCATCCACACCTTCCCTTCACTCAACAATGGACTACAACATCAACAATTAGCACATCTACATGTTGTATCCTCAATCAGTCCCTTGCATTCTTGCTAAAACAATTCTTGCTAAAACAATTCTTGCTAAAACAATTCTTGCTAAAACAATTCTTGCTAAAACAATTCTTGCTCCACTGAATAGGCATGGCTGTGAGGTTAAGGAGTTTGTTTCACAATTACCTGATCCTGGGTTCCATCCAACTGTGCAGCACCTTGCACATTTTACTTCTGACATAGCTTTGAATTGACCAATACTTTGTGAGCAAGTCCAAGATACACACACACACACACACAAACACACTGACAAAATTATTACTGAACAAGACTCCCTATGTGTACGTTCACATGTGTGTGTGGGGGGGGGGGGTGATATAAGAGGGAGTTTTCCTTGTGTATATTAACAAAGTATGTAAGCATTCGTGAGAAAGTAGTTTGTTCCACTCAAGCTACAGAGCCCTCCCTTATCAATCTCACCATAAGAAATACATTGATCCAGTGGTTTGTCTCTTGGTAAACCTATAACTGTGACATTATTTTCAACAGATTCAATATAAAATATATAACCAACAAGCTGTGTACCTTCTCAAAAACTACACTTATCCAATTCACCTATGTCACCAACATCCGTCATCCCTATTGTGCCTTATCTCTCACAGTCCTTCACAAAATACTTCAATACTTCCCAACCTCTGCTGACATTGCTGCTATTGTTTATCCACATTAATTTTCAACAAATTTTATTCAACAAAAACAATAACATGTAACAAAAACATCTTTAAATGACGGTCTGACCGTCTGCCAAGCAAATGGGAAGCAGTAATTGAAGTAGATGGTGAATATGCTCCGGAATAATCATTTAAAGATGTTTTTGTTGAATAAAATTTGTCGAAAAAAAGCCGCAATAATTATGCACCAACCCAATAATTTCAAGGAGATTTAGCTGCTATCTCTAGCTGATCACAGTGACTGTGTAGAGACTCCCACAATGTCTCATATGACCCACATCAACCAACAGAAATTCAAGCCCAACATCAACTGCATCAATGTTACTAGCATGAAAGGAAGAGTTTGAAAAGACTGTGTCCTAAGCATCCTATCACAACTCCTTTTGACTAAAATGTAACTGATAAAATTAAAGAGGGAAGGTTAGACCATCCTCATCTCATCATCATCATCATCTAATATCTGTTCTCCATGCTAGCATGGGTTGAGCGATTTGACAGGAGATGGCCAACCGGAGTGCTGCCCAGGTTCAAATTGCCTTTTTTTTTGGCATGGTTTCTACAGCTGGATGAACTTCCTAATGCCAGCCACTTTACACGTGGCATCAGCACAGGTGCTTCATATGTGGCACCGGCACAGGTGTTTTATATGTCACACTGGCACACTTTATAGGCAGCACTGGCATAGGTACTTTATACACAGCAATGGCATCAGCATGGTGCTTTATACATAGTACCAACATGGGTGCTCTTACGAGGCACAGGTGATTTATATGTGACACTAGCAGAGGTGCCTTTATGTGGCATCGGTGCTTTTTACACAGCACCAACATGGGTACCTTCTACGTGGCACCAGCACAGGTGCTTTTTACATGGCACCAGCACATTGGATAGGTTTACAAAAAACAATGGGATAGGATGGCCACAGCTGGAACACATTTCATCACAAGTCTTCTTTGTTAGAAATGATTTAACATTAAACAGCAACTAAAACATAAAAAAAGAAACCCTAGAATGCTATAATATTGATGTTTGCTTTACACTGATCCATATTTGCACGCCATATTGTGAGGAAAAAAAGAAAATAACAAAAAAACAAATGGTGATAGTTAAGTGTTGAGCAAGTTAATCAATACATTCACATTGGATAAACTTCATTTGACCTAATAATGGTGTGAGACATTAATTTCAAGAAAACAAAACAATGAAACAAATTGGGAACAAATAAAAATTTAAGAAATCGCACAATACAATAACAGATGGCACACTCTATGGGAGAATGTAAAAGGGAGTGATTGGCATAAGGTGGGTGGATGTCAGTAGTTTCTGGCAGGCTTTTTTTTATTTATATATTTTATTTGACTTTCTAAAGGAAATGTATTAACTAAAAAAATTTGTAGTGTATCTAAAAAAATTAACAACACTAATATTAGCACTTTTTGTAATTTTAAAGTTAAAACTTTGACTGACATTAATTAGATTGTTCGTAAATCTATCAAAGCTAATAATGGCGGGGAAATTAATGGACCATCATCGCCGTCATTGTTGTCATTGTAGTTGTCGACAGCACCATCACTCTAAAAGCCAATATCTATGAAACTGAACTTCCTCTGAAGTGAGTCTAAAATATAGAGTGTTCATAAATTACCTTTACAATTTGAAAAAAAAAATCAGAAATAAAAATAACTCAGAAAAGTTTATTGGAAAACATAGACAAACAAATAAAGTTTCATTAGAAACATCAGAACATTTTCATGAGGGTGTCATTGATTGCACACAATACATCTATGGATATTGTAACTTTAATAGAGATACAATAAATTTATGAAAGTTGTAAAGACAATCTATGACCACCCTGTATAAGCCAACAAGCTCACAAACTTCAGATGCATCATATGAGCCTATAACTACATCAAACATCTTATCACTATTGTGTTTGACTCAATAACTGTCTTCAAAAACTAATAAAGACATTCTGGCATGTATTTTAACACTAGTTTCAAAATCACTATCATAGGCATAGGTGTGGCTGTATGCTAAGAAGCTTGTTTCCCAACCACATGGTTCCAAGTTCAGTCCCACTGCATAGCACCTTGAGCAAGTGTCTTTTACTATAGCCTCGAGCCAACCAAAGCCTTGTGAGTGGATTTGGTAGATAGAAACTGAAAGAAACTCATTATGTGTGCATGTATGTATGTATATATATATATATATATATATATATAACATCTTTCAGAGCGAATGCTGTACCAGAAATGGGCTTCATGCTAATATTCAAGTTTCAAGGAAAAGTCTGACAACCCATTGCACCATAGAAGAGTGATCATTAAATTAATGATAATGAGGATGATGGGCAGTTTAGGCTTAGTCCCAGACTGACCAAAGCCTTATAAGTGGATTTGGTAGACGGAAACTAAAAGAAGGAAGAATGTTGTGTATATGTGTGTTGAGGTATATATGAACAGGTATGTTTATACGTACATGCGTGTATGCTAGAATGCATGTGTGTCTGTATATTTGTTTACATTGGCAATTGTTTGTACGACAGTGATAGTCTGGTTAGTGTTGTCGGTCTCTTCTGTTAACAAATGAGCAACGCGGTCGACCAGAAACAAAGGGGGATAATGATGACCTGAAAGCCACCGTCGAGTCAGATCCCTCTCATTATTGTTGTTGTTTGGTGTTAACGAGCAAACAGTATTGACTCACCTGGTTCAAATTGGTAAAGTGGAAAAGTTGGATAAGTGGGTTCCACATGAACTTATAGGAATGTTGGTTATCAGTTATATAGAAATAGTTGTTATTGTAGCTCAGCGGGCTGCGTGTCTGAATCACGTCGGGGTCACCACTTTATAGGAAAGTGGGTTATACATCATTAGATGTACACCTGACTTTCCTATATTAAATTAGGAATTGAACGGAACGCTGAACTCCAAATTATCAACACAAACAACATTTATTCAAGGTGGAAAATATACATCTTTAATCTTGTTTGTTGAGACGTCTTCGGTGTGTGAGAACATGGTTGTTGGGACGTTGGTATATTGATGTGAGCTGTCTAGCGTGAGTTCGAAAGATGGAGAGACAGCTAGACACGTTCTTGCTCAATCGCTGGCCAGCAAGAAAGAGATCGATCAAAGCGGGAAAGCTTGGTTGTTGAATTCCACGCATGTGTGAGACTACGCATGCGCACGGCGTTACTACAAACTCAATGAAAATCAGAAACAGCAACGTTTGGAAGCCTGCATTATGCTACTTTCTCGTCACAAAAATTAATCATTTTTTAATCGAATTGTAACGTGATGAGAAATGGATCCAATGCAACAACCATAAATGTTCAGTACAATGGTTGAACAAAGAAGAGCCACTAAAACACAGTCCAAAAAGCAAAATTCATCAAAAGAATCTGATGGTGTGTGTTTGGTGGTCTGGCGCATGTGTGATCCATTATGATTTCATTAAACCTGGCTCATCAATCACGGCTGAAGTATACAGCAGCCAACTGGATCAAATGATGAAGAAACTTACAAAAAAAAACAGCCTAGATTAGTCAACAGATCCACTCCCATTTCATTGCAAGGTTAGTGTCAGGTTTAGCATCCAGCTGCAAAACAGGGTCTTGTATAACTAGCATATTCATCCAACACATGAAAGCTTGGGAAACACTGATGTAAAACAAATAAATGAATTTTTATTCACACACACACACACACACAAACACAAATATATAGGCACAGGTATGGGTATGTGGTTAAGAAGCTTTCTTCCCAACCATGTGGTATTGGGTTCAATCTGATGGCACAGCATCTTGGGCAAGTGTCTTCTAGTGTAGCCTCAGGCCAACAAAAGCTTTGTAGGTGGATTTGGGAGAGAGAAACTGAAAGAAGCCTGTCGTGAGTGTGTGTATGTGTGTATGTGTACCCTTATCTAGACATCATGTGATGGTTGTAAATGAGCATTATCATTGTACAAGTGAGGTTGCTTGTTTCCAGTCTTCCATGCAAACCAGGTCTGACTATGAGAAAATATTACCTTCTAGCTTGGAAACAGGTGAGGGTTGGTGACAGAAAGAGCATCCAAGCCTTAGGCAATCTGCCTTAGTAAATTCTGTCTGACACATGCAGGCATGAAAAACTGGCCAATAAATGATGATAGTAACCCAGCACACAAACGCATAGACAGACAGGCACACACACACACACACACACACACACACACACACACACACACACACACACACACACACACACACATTATATATATATGCATACATACACATACACATAGTTGAACAACAAAGGAGTAGTTATGTCAAGTTGGACAGGTAACACCCCCACACTTGCAAACTATATTCCATAAAAGGCAAAATACAACAAAGAAGAAACCACTTTGAGGTATTACAGTCAGAAATGTTACATAAATGAATACAAAATCCAGGTCTCTCATGGACACAACAACAATAATGATTTCTTTTATTATTATTATTACTATTATTATTATTATTATTATAATCCAACAATAAATACCGTTTGTGACCTGACCTTTCATGACAATTGAAGACAATGAATAATTGAATAATTAAACAGTCAACCTCATTTACTGTACAGGAGGGAAGGATTTGTAGCTGTGACACTTGATGGCTCTTCCTAGTATAGAAGTGGGTCAAAGTGAAACGAGACAATGATAACAAGGAATGAAAAGAAAAGAGTGTGTGTGTGTGTGTGTCTGTGTGTATACACATACATACACATATATACATGAATATATACACTGTTATATGCACTTATACATATATATACACATATATATGCACATGTATATACATGTATATACCCACATATATATGCATATATATATATATATATATATATACACATATATGCATAGATGTATATGCATACATGTATACATATATATATATACATGTATACACATTTATATGCATATATACAGTGTGTTTGGGCTAAATGTGATGATATTTTATGTCTTTTCTTTTTTTCAGGAACAGCTTAACATATTGGGGAGCCGTCAACAGCATTGGCGAGCTTAATGATTAAAGCTATAGTTGAGAAAAAGTTAGTTCACGTAGAGGACTGGAAGCCATCTGAATGTTGGAAAAGAGTTACGTGTGTCATGATGATTTACACCAGGTATCAAAATATCAAATTGCCAACATCATAACTGCTGCTCAATGCTCTGTGAACTCTGTAAAGGCTGTAAGACATGGCATGGAGAGCTGCAACAGAAACTATGAAGCTGTGGCCAACAGGAAGGGACACAGTAGGCATTCTGACTGCATCTGTATGCCACAACTCATCCAATAATTGCAGGACATGGAGATGCAAAATCTGAGCAAGGGAATCCAGGCTTTGGTAAGAGAGATGGGAATTGGTGTCACCACCATGAAACTGGCCCTGAATGAGGACCTTCACTACCACTCATACAAGAGATGCAAGGGACAAATTGTGACAGCCAAAGCCAAGGAGAACCACTTGACAAAGGCAAAGAAGCTTTTGATCAAGCTGATGTGTCCTGTTGAGCCAGGAGTGATTTGGTTCTTTTCAGATTAAAAGAATGTCTGTAAGGACCAATTGCACAACAGGTGGCTTGCCTACAATCCATGTGATATCCCACATGTCATGAAAATCAAGTTCCCCAAGACTGTGATGGTTTTGGGGTGTGTCAATGAGGGTGATGTCATGCTGCCACACATCTGGGGGAAAAAGAGAAAGAGAGAAGGGGAGAAAGTGGGAGGATTGGGGAAGAGTGGGATGAGAGATGGAGGAGAAGAGGTGGGTATAAACAGAGAAGTAGAGAACCTAAATGCATCAAAACTGAAACCCAAGTGAGTCTAAACTGTAGTGCTTCAGTTGTCATAACCACATGCTCTCTCTAGATGCTATAATAACTAAATTGTTTAGCATAATATTGATTTCAAATTCATCAATCACCATCTGAAAGTATCCACCTTTTGTTTTGATTGTATACTGGTATACATATTTTGTATTTGGTGTACTTAATATATTTAATATATTTGATGCTTCTAATTTGCTTCTATACCCACTCAGCCTTAATGGGTGTATGTCGTTTTATAACTAAAGTGTAATATCACTAAGTTACATTAGTATCACTAAGTTATCATTAACTAAGTTCTAGTAATGATAACTAAGTTATCATTAACTAATTTAGTATCACTAGGTTATCATTAAGTTCTAAACAAAATTGACAAATAATAATAGGAAAATATTAAGGATTGACAGAAGTGTAAGAAAAGAAAATAACCTCTATATAAACCTAATAGAGAAGACAAAATTAATCAAATATCTAAGCTGAAAATAGAAATTTAACTCTGTAGCAATGCAACAATGTGTCATGAACTATTATAGGAAGTTATGTGATTATACTGTTTCTGGTTAAGACTGATGTAAGATAAGTTATAACAAGGACTTTAAAAAATGATTCATTATTCTAATTCTAGGAATTTATGGGTGTTCATGGACTTGCTTGTTAAAGTTATAGTGGAAGTGCTAAGTGGAAAAGAAAATATTATTTAGGGTATAGTCAAATCAACACATGGGGCAAGAAAGATGGAAGTGCATGAAAGATATTATTTATAGACTTGGTGGGGAGACATTGTTGGAAGAAGGAAAAGTAATATACTTCTAACAGAAACCAAATATGCTGAGATATATTTAGCCAGAGTAAAAAGCAGTAAGAATTTGTAGTGGTACTGTAATTGGTAATTGGTTTGGAGACTGTGTTAGGTGTTAATGTTTAAGTAATTATAAGATAATCATTTTTTTCCCTCCAACATCTATTAGTTTATAAGGTGACCTTTGGTTTAATGTAGATGGCATATGATGAAAGTTTACAGTCATCTATACACTACAGTAAAGAATGTGTAAATTACCTATTGGAAAATAACAACCACTCATAACATATTTTATAAGTAGTGAAAGTGTTGTGTCTACAGATAGAAATTAGCTCAGGCTGTCAGTTAAGAAGATTTAGGTAGGAGAAAATATCAAATACAACATAATCATTTTATCAAGTGACTAGAAAGAGAAGTGCTGGAAAATTCACACTTATAGATCTTCCAAATTTGTAAGAAGGAATAGTTTTATATTCCCAACAGAAACCAATATTTAGTTAGAATTTAATAGCAAAGAATTATAGTAATAGTGTACAGATTTGGGTGGGTTACATGGATTGTTAAAGTTTAAGTAGTCATTTTATATCCATTTTCCTTCTCCAATAATGGAAAGCTAGGAGTAGAAAGTTATGATTTAATAGTGTGATCTCAGACACACCGTGAAAGATAGTACTAGTTCACATGGATATACAGTGCATTAAAGGATTTATAAATCATCTCTTGGTATCAACATTGGTTTAGAATATTTCAGGGTTCTAAAAGTTATATCTCAACACACAGGGATCAACTCAGAGTATCTGTTAAATAACTTCAGGTTAGAAGAAATGCATTCATAAGACAATGATGCACATAATTGACAAGACATTTTCTTATTGAAATATAGTTTAGCAAAAAAGATACTTTCCCATTAATATTACAAGGAGCTTTAAGGCGGCAAGCTAGCAGAATCGTTAGCATGCCAGGCAAAATGCTTAGCGGCATTTCTTCCTGTCTCTATGTTCTGTGTTCAAATTCCACTGAGGTCAACTCTGCCTTTCATCCTTTCAGGATCGATAGAGTAAGTACCAGTTGGGCACTGGGATTGATGTAGTCAACTTACCCCCTCCCCAAAAATTGCTGGCTTTGTGCCGAAATTTGAATCAATATTATAAGGGGCTTTACCAGTACCTAGGAACCAAATATAACTTGATAACAAGGTGTTTGTTTTTCTATTGAGGTTACAGAAACAATAGGTATACTAGTAAAGTTTGTTTTCAAATGAGGAAATATTCGTTGCACAGGTGTTGACTGTAGCACAATATCCTATTTCATTTGCCATACAGTTACCTGCGAGTGGCTAGATGTAATTACACCTGAAGTTATTGAAGTTGGTAGAGTTCTGATGGTTAGATTGAGTAGATTTCTGGAACAGATTGAGGTAGCTAATTGATGAATATGTAACATACAAGTTGAATAGATATTTTGGAACAGTAGGAATTCACTAACATACAAAATAAAATAAAGAATTACCAATATTTTCATTATAAAAATTTATATATATATATATATATATATATATATATATATATATATATATATTAACATTAAGCCTTTAGCATTCAGACTACTCAGTCAAAGGTAATACTTGTTTATTCACATTCCTTTGAATTAATTATGCATTATCTTGTAGCTTCAAGATTTCAATAATGTAATTGTTTATTTTTAGCAATGGCATTGTAGGAGAGGTGAGAGAACCTGAATCTGGCCAGTTTGAACATAAAACAGGTAGAATATTTTGGCCGGATATGGCCAGTTTAAATGCTAAAGGGTTAAGCACATGCACAACTATACACTATTCCCAAACAGGCCAGTTTATTAATAACTGATTACAAAGTGTGGATTTCAATTCTTGTAACTGATTTTAATCACAAAATGAATATATTCCTCCACTTATACACCCATCCATTCCCCATTAAATGTACACACACACTTAATACCCATCATGTGTTGTTAATTCTTTATCCTCCTTTTTTTAAAACCTTTCCTTCAACTTTGTTGTTAACATCTTAACCCCATATCAAACAGTTTCTTCCTCACCAATTATTCAATTCCTCCCATCTCAAAATTTATGAATGTAATTTTTACTCTTCTCTGATACAGTCTGAAAAGAAACCCCACAAAAACCCAAAATTAGAAAAAAATATACACATATATACGTGTGTATATGTACATACATGTACATGTATGTATGTAAACATATGTGCAATGAGAAAAATATTAAGCCTTTTTTTTTTTTTTTTTGCATGCAAAAGCATGCCTGAAGGAATCATCAAGAGTAAAGGAACTTTCATATTTCCCACGTTTGCCACATGAGTCTACAATTTACATTGGAAATCACCACCATCATTGTCATTAACATTTAATATCCGTTCCCCATGCTGGTTTGGATTGGACGGTTTGACAGGAGCTGGCAAGTCAGAGGACTGCACCAGGCTCCAGTGTCTGTTTTGGCAAGGTTTCTAGGGTTGGATGCTCTTCTCAGTGTGCCAACCATTTTACATAGTGTATTGGGTGCTTTTTATGTGATACCAGCACCAGAGTAAGATTACCAAGTAAGTAACTTGCAAAACACTTAGTGACAGACATGTAGGTAGGTAAGTTTGGGAGATGGGGATACAGGTGGGTGCAGTGAATGGAGTGCATGATTGGAGACATGGGCAATGATGAAAATCAGTTGGGGTGGGGGAGGGAAGGAAATAGAAGTGGGTTAGGGAGAAGGTGATAAGTGACAGTAATAGGACAGTATGAAGTGTAGGGGGTTAAATAGTATCACTTACAGCACCAAGGTGAATAGTACCAAAGTTAGAAGAGTGACAGGGGGATGGATCAGCTAAAAAGATCTGAAGAAGGAATTGTAATTCCGAAATATCATCGGACTATAGATAACCAAATTACAACAGGTATATAGTCCATTTTTTTTTGTTCTATAGTGCATTGTTGTACCATTCTAAACTTTTTATTCTTTATTAAAAGAAGTGTTGTTGGGGAAGGTCTGACAGGATCTCGTTTTATATATATATATATATATATACATACATACATACGAGGCGGTGATAAAAAGTTCTTGGCTTTAAGGGTATCGCAAAAGGCCTGGTTGGAGGCACTAATTCTTTTACGGTTCTTTTACAAGGCTTAGAAAAACTGAAGGACCACTGCAATAAGTGTGTGAATATGTTGAATAAAATCATAACTGATTCTCCTGTATTTTACCCAAAGCCAAGAACTTTTCAGCATCTCCTCATATATATATATATATATCTATATATCAGCTGATGTTTAAGCCCATATCTTCAAGAACATTGTAAACTTTTCAAATACAATTCATATAGAAAATTCTTACCTCATCAACACACATCTGATTCTCAGAACAAGGCACCTTCCGAAGAAAGTCCTCCAGCCCTTTAGGCCGACATTTATAATCAAAGGCTATTGTATCAATCTTGTCAAACATTCGAGAACAGCGATTCAAATCATGTGAAGTCCGGTTGCCATAGTATTCCATGAAATACTCACTGTCCACCAGTACCAATGTCAGCTTTGGATTGGACGAGTGTTGGTCAGCAGCTGAGATGGGATTTTTGCTGTTAGAAAACACTTGTCCATATATGATTCCTTGGGTGTGTTCTAAGTCTCTAAGGTCTGTCTTCTGAAAGCCAAACTTTGCCAGAAACAGAAAGAAGTTGTCACTTTTCCAAACACCTTGCAGGTGAAGGGCCTGGCTAGTTGTTGGCAGCATCCCCAGTGAAAACATTGTAAATGCTACAAATATCACATTGTATGAAGAAAGGACAGAGTGTAAGAAAAATGCAGAAACAAACTGGTGATATAAAGAGAACAGCAGTGATTGAGGTTTACGATTTCTGTTGGTGCTAGTAGTATAGCTGTTGTTGTTAGTGGTACTGGTGTTGATGGTGTGGATGGCATTGTGGTTATAGTTAATGGCATTAGTGGTTGTAGTAGCATGAATACTGTTGTTGTTGTTGATGATGGTTGTGGCAGTACAAATGTTGTGATTGTTGTTACTCAGGGTCGTGGCGGTGAGGCAATTCTCATTGTTTGTAGTGTAGCAATGGTTAATACTCCTGTTATTGTTTTTGCATCTTTTATTCTTACCATCGCCGTTGTTAATATCGAAGTTGCAATCATTGTTCTTATTGTTTATGATTCGCTTGTCACCATCATAGACATATTTGTTGCTGTCAAAGACATAGTTGTTACAGTTAGTGATGTAAGAACTGTTGCTAATCCTATGATGGTACTGGCCACGAGGTCGCTGATGATGCTGAAGTTGTCGGTAGTGATGACAACAGGCGCAGGCTTTCTCTATTAGGCAAGTTTCACAGTCGTAAGATAATACTAGTAATAAACGGTGGTCACTCGGCCTGGAGACGTTGTCGTAGGATCGATGAGAGTTCAGTTTCAAGAGAGGGTTTTCATTGTGACCCGGTAAACCCCTTTCTCTCACACACCAACGATAACCAAAATTATTACACACAGCATCATCAGTAGCATCAGTAACAACAGGACAACTAGACTGAAGGGAGTTTAAAACGAGCAGCTCCATCAGAACCACCCTACATATCGATTCCTCACAAAATACTGGGCAATTCAACAATTTTTGATAATAATTTAAACGAGGGTCCTCGGTGTCCGAACTCGTAACATGCGGGTTTCTTTCTCCCTTTTCACAAGCCTTAATCCAGCACGATAAAATATTCGTGGGGGAACAGCTAGCATTTATAGTTGTTGTTGTTGTTGTTGTCGAGATAGCGGTGACAATATTGTTGTTAGTAATGTTGAATGAGGTTGGGAATATCAATTTTAACCTACCTAATGCATTGCTTCGCGGGAGAACCAAGCTAGGGTGATGGTTAAGGTCTGAACCGAACACCCCAACAACAGAAGTTTTTATCCGCAGGTCACCAATACCACCATCCTTTCCTTTATTTTCTTCTTCTTCACAAGCTTTGATCCGACTCCCAATATCACAATTATTAACAACCGTAAGAATATTAGTAATAGAGGGTGCAAGGATAAGAATGAAGGTGTTGTTGTTGTTGTTGTTGTTGTTTGTAGCGCCTGCGGTTGCTGTGGTCATAGCGTTGTTGGTGATCTTTGTCCTACCTGGTACACCACCGACACCGCTTCGGGTAGGGATAACATAAGGTTTCTTAATACAGCAGTCATTCTGTTCTCTCTCTTGTAATACAGTTCCCATTCGATGACAGATTCTCGTTTCCTTCCTGATGGTGACGACGGCGACACTGGTGAAGATGATGATGATGATGATGATGATAATAATAATAATACTATAAAACAATTCTTGAAATTATCGAATTGTAACGTTTATATCTCCCTGAACATTATGGCAAATAAACAATAATTGTTAATGTTTGTACATAAAAATTATATCTTATAAAGTTTGTGTCTTTGTTATCACTATTACTATAACCGAGACAGAGCTTATTAATGTAGTTGTTTCAGTTATTGTAGTGTTGGAGGTGGAAATCGTAACATATTCCTGTAGTTATTTTCTTGTATTTCCCCCCGTTTTAATTCTCTCCGAACACAGTAATAAAAAATAGTTGCTATGACTGTCGTTATTCAATGGCGTGAGTCAATGGGGAGTGTTTTCTGATGTTATTGCTGTTGATAGTGGTGTCGTTTGTCGGTATTTTACGGTACGGTTGTTATTCGTTGAGGTGTGAAGGTACCGTTGTTGTTGTTGCTGTTGCTGTTGTTGTTGGCGTTTGTTTGCTAGTTTTCCGAGCAATGTTTCGCGGTGTAATGGTGTGGTCGTTGTTGCGTTCTTGTAATTTTTTTTCTAAAATCACATCTTAGATAACAATGAACAAAGAAAGTTCAAATGAACGAGACGTATATAGCTATTAATGATTGTGATACAGTTGATAGAGTTATTAATGTTGCTGTGGTAATAGAAGATGCAGTGTTATTATTAATCCATTGTTTGTCGACAGCCGTGAGTATTCTTCTCTTACAGTTACAAGCAGCTATGAAATCCATCAAGCTTTTTAAATATATAATAGAGGTAGACAGACAGTGAGATATTATATAAGGGTGCGACTGTGTGTAAATTAGAAATGTAGTTTCCTTTTAAGAGTATTACAACTTTGTTTGAGTCAGGAGTCTATATGTGTGTGCGTCTGCTCACGACGATTTCGTAACCGTCAACAGCAGTGACAGCACAGATATGATAAGAAAACGTTGACAGATGAACAGACGGCATTTTGTAGAATGTCAATATGTGCGCTGCTACTACGATGACAGGTGCACATGGCGATGCAGGGAACGTCTTATTCTGACACACCGGTCGCCGGTCTGGAAAGTTACTTCCTTGTACAAACAGAGGCAAGTCGCCGCCTGAGAACTCGCCTCCTGAAACACTGTCAAATATGTGAGGTGGAGAAACAATGTTGTATAATGAATATATTAACTGACTTTGAAAAAAGCAGAGAACTATATTCTATGTAGCTAACTCACATGTAGGAGTGATGTGGCAGAGAACTAAGTAGTTATTTGTAGTAAGTAGGGAACTACTTATAATTAGAGATTGTCAACTGCGTTTTAACAGCGTAAAAGAATCGAATTTCTTGTTGCATTTCATGTGAGAGATACAAGGAACTATACTGTAGCCAGATGGTAACAGAAAACTATATTCTCGTTTCCGGTGTGAGAAGGATAAAGTTAACTCCATAAATCAGGGAAACACTTTCTATTAAAAAAATTCAAAACGAGAGAACTAATTTTTCAAGCGACCGTGTACACGGTTTTTTGACAATTCCATTGTAGGGGACATAACTTCTGTTTGTCAGATTATTCAGCATAAAAACGATTTTCATGGGAACGTTCGAGCTCTTATCAAACCTTCCTGAAATCATAACCAAGGAAAAGGAGAAAATTAGGGGATTATGTAATTCTAGAAATGATATGTTTCTGAAAAGTGACGGCATGATCAAAGCTGATACGTCTTTGCTCATAAATCTCCAGCAAGGGACGGAGAAATTGTCAAGTTTAATAAGATTAAATTGGTGAAGATAGAACAATTACATGGATAAGAAAATCTTTTGTTTTGTTGATAATATACTGAGAGGCGTAAAATATTTCAGTAGACGTGGGCTTCGTTTTCATGGTTCTGGGTTCGGTCCCACTGCACAGCATCTCGGACAAGTATCTTCTACTGTAGCTCAAGGCCGACCAAAGCCTTGTGAGTGGATTTAGTAGACGGAAACTGAAAGAAACGAGTCGTATATATATATATATATATATATATATAGATAGATAGATAGATAGATAGATGTGTGTGTGTGTGTCTGTCTGTTTGTCCTCTGCCACTGCTTGACAGTTGGTAGAGGTGTGTTTATATCTCCGTAACTTAGCAGATTGGTAAAAGTGATTGATAGAATAAGTACCAGAATTTTTTTTTTTTTAATAAGTACCGCGGTCGATTCGTTGGACGAAAATTCTTTAAGGTGGTACTCCAGCATAGTCATAGTCTAATAATTAAAATAATATATATATATATTCTTTTATCCTTTTACTTGTTTCAGTCGTTTGACTGAGGCCATGCTGGAGCACCGCCTATTCTAATTTTATATATGAGATTAAAATAGACAGCAGTTTGCAATGTTTTACCAAAAGAGAAAACTATAATTGTCACTAAATGCGAGTAGGGTGTTATAAACGCATACATTGCTAGAAATAAGAGCTAAAATGCTCTAATGCTGTAACCAAAGCGCATAATTATGTACGTGTGTGTGTGTATATGTACTTAAGTATGTCCCCCACCAACGTTTGACAACCAGTGTTAATGTAAACCCTTGTGGTTAATAAAGAAATCATTATGGTTATTATTATTATTAGCCTTTGCAGAGCTTCTAGCGCTGGGGATGTCTACAGTGTCATCTGTTCACTACTAGTGAACTAAGGTAACACCCCTTATTTTTCGAGCACCTTCCGGAGTATTCGAGCGGTTCCAAGCAGTGCTGTTTTCTGCAAGTGTTCCACCCTTATTGCAGCTTCTATTTGTTCCACGTACTTCTCAAGATTTTTACTCACTGTTCCCAGGGCTTCGACAATTATTGGTACTACTACCACTTGTTTCATCGACCACAGCTGCTTAACCTCCCAAGCTAACCTGTCATATCTATCGACTTTTCTTTCTTCCTTATCGCATACCTTGTTGTCAGCTGGGCATGTTATATCTATGATCCAGCATAGTTTGCTTTCTTTCTCAATTTTATTATTATTATTATTATTATTATTTTCTTTTAGCTTTTCAAATTTCAACCGGCCACCATTGATTATGCTGAGAATATATAGATAGATAGATAGATAGATAGATAGATAGATAGATAGATAGATAGATAGATAGATAGATAGATAGGTTTTGAGAGGCAGATTGGTAGATAATTAAGGATCGACAGACAGACGGACGAACGAACGGACGGACGGACGGACGGATGGACGGATGGAGGGGTGGATGGATGGACAGACAGGCAGGCAGGCAGGAAGATAGACAGACAGACAGACTGACAGATAGATAGATAGATAGATAGATAGATAGATAGATAGATAGATAGATAAAAGAAACCGAAAGATGGGGAGAACGAAAAAAAGACAGAAAGAAAGAAAGAAAGAAAGAAAAAAGAAAGAAAGGTACTATGTCGACGTATATAAACTGAAAATAATAACTATCTAAAAATACGTTATATCTTTATTACATCTGCTGTATCTTTATTAATTGAAAAAAAAATTCACACATTTGTCAATGCAAGGTAAGCATTCAAGTGAGAGGTGATTTTTCAAACATTCAGTCCCTATCAACGCTTGCCTATTTGTTTCTTCATTCGCAGAAAATGTCTGTCGTCGACTTAGCCTAGATGTCGTAATTTTGACGGTATCAAAACTCTATCAATGACGTGAACCATTCCATTGTCACATTCGATATTGGGATGAGTAATTTTGGTTAGACGGTTCAGGCGGACTTCTCCATCTACAAAATAAATTTAACAATTTGTTTAGTTGTTCGATTCCTTTAAAAGGACGTTCATGTGAATAGTTATTTATTGATTTCAAATTTTGATACAAGGCCAGCAATTTCGGAGGAAGAAGGAGTAAGACTACATCAATCCCAGTGTTCAACTGGTATTTTATCGATCCTTAAAGGATGAAAGGTAAAGTCGACCTCGGCGGAATTTGATCTCAGAACAAAGGTCGCCGTTTTAACACCGTTGTCAAGATCCAGAGCGAATCGCAGAAGGTCTTCGACTCGCTTACGGAAAACGACTTCCAGACCGGATTCCAAAAGTGGAAGAAACGCTGGAGTTGGTGTACAGTAATCACTCGACTATCGTGGCTGTTACGTTCCAAAACGCCCCGCGATGGGTGAAAATCCGCGAAGTAGAAACAGTACTGTATATTTTTTCTTATTTTTATAATTTGTATATATTTATTGTATTATAAATCCAAAACAACACCACGGAGGAATCGACGTAAGCTTAAATAATAAACCGCGATAGGTGAACCGCGATATGCCAAGGGATTACTGTATTACTGCGCAAGCTGACTATTTCGAAGAAGATGATGTTAAAACTTAAATAAATAAGTTGCTTTTTATCAAACATAACCAATCCTGGAACTTTTTAAAACTACTTCGTACATTAAAGAATGTAATCTTCGTTATACAAAAAAATAGATGTTCATGGTTGAAAGGCTTTGGACATAGGGTTGTTAAACCACAGTGTGACATAGGGCAAAACAACAAAAGCAATAAACATTTTCAGCCAATGAAGAATCCCTTACATCAGTGATTCTCAACCTTTGCGTTGTGACTTACCCAGTCAAATTGATGTATTTTACTATTTACGCCTTTATTCCCGTGCAAAAATATACACTAAGTGCCCTTCCAAATAAATCCCACTGAAGCGACAACGTGCTATCTTTAAGATAGCAGGTTAGCGCTATTGTATATGAATGCGTAAGTATTCTGTGTGTAAGTACGTGAGTGCGTGTGTGTCCGAGAGAGAGAATGTGTGTGCGTGTGTGTGTGTGTGTGTGTGTGTGTGTGTGTGTGTGTGTGTGTCTGTGTGTGTGTTTGTGTGTCTGTGTGTGTGTGTGTGTGTGTGTGTGCACTTATACATACTTGACGATGAGAGATGTATATCATCAAAGAAAAGATTTGTTGAAATAAACGACGAATGTGAAGATTTCATTTGATCAATTGTTAAAGTTCCAGGGTGAATATGATAGCTCATCAGATCTGAAAAAAAAATAACAATATTATAAATAACAACAACAACGACGACGACACTAACAAGGCAGACAATGGTGATGATGATGTAGCAAAGCTGTTCTGCATAAGCTTAGCCAATAAATTTTTCATTTTCATGGCCCAAATGTGACTCGCCAACTTTGTGGTTTTGCTTTTATTTTCGATTTAAATTCATCTGAATGCTTTGCATCGATTCAATTTTGTAGCTCACCGGTTATAGAATTTTCGGATCTTTTTTAAAACGGGGGCCACATTTTTCATTAACGAAACACTTTGAAACTTGGAACACTGGTAGAATGTGTCATATAAAACATCTTTTTCTCTTAGTCTTCTTAAAAAAAAAAAGAAATCCCTTAGTTATTCCATTAAAAAAGATCCGAATTTTCTATTGAATATGGTTTGCTTTAGCATCGCCTCTCGCCTGGTCCTCTATTTAAACTTCTTGGTTTCATTGAATAATCATCGCCTGATGAGCGTATTTGTCATGTACGTAAAACTATTCTCTGGCACTCCGTCGGTTACGACGACGAGGGTTCCAGTTGATCCGATCAACGGAACAGCCCGCTCGTGAAATTAACGTACAAGTAGTGGCTGAGCACTCCACAGACACGTGTTCTCGGGTAGATTCAGCGTGACACAGAGTGTGACAAGGCTGGCCCTTTGAAATACAGGTACAACAGAAATAGGAAGAAAGAGTGAGAGAAAGTTGTGGTGAAAGAGTACAGCAGGGTTCGCCACCATCCCCTGCCGGAGTCTCGTGGAACTTCAGGTGTTTTCGCTCAATAAACACTCACAGTGCCCGGTCTGGGAATCGAAACTGCGATCTTACGATCACGAGTCCGCTGTTCTAACCACTGGGCCATTGCGCCTCCACTACGTAAAACTATTAGAAGCCGCGTGGGGTGAAAAGCATGCATTAATATCGGGCTCATTAGATGGAGTACTCATCTTGTTGATCTTTTTACGCAGATCAGTTTACTATTTGCAATTCTAGAATTTGGGGGAAAAATATTTTTATTTATTCATTATTATTAGCGCTTTCGTTCGTTTCTCGAACTTGTCAAATAGAATTTTGTGAATGTACAAACAGCTTGTTCATTTATATAAAACAGATGTTTGGTGGGGGGTTGTTTAGGCGAAGAGAACATTGTTTTTTTTTTGTTTTTTTTTTGGTGGGGTGAGGTTCCATAACAATGGAGATAGATAGATAGATAGATAGACAGACAGACAGACAGACAGACAGACAGATAGATAGATAGATAGATAGATAGATAGATAGACAGACAGACAGACAGACAGACAGACAGACAGACAGACAGACAGACAGATAGATAGATAGATAGATAGATAGATACATTTCTTTTATTAGCCACACAGGGCTCAACGAAGATGGGACAAATACAATGTAGAGCTTTTCTTTTTGGGAGGGGGAAGGAAGGAAAAAAAAAAAAAAAAAAAAAAATTGGTGGTGTCGTAGGAAGGGAAAAAGGGGCAGTTCGATCAAAAGGGATCGAAAAAAAAAGAAAAGGAAAGGCCGATCAATAGGGATCGTGTATCACACAGTAATGTTCTCGTGTAAAAAGAGGGGAGGACAGTTTAGGTTTAGCCGTGGAAGGAAAAGCCCACGGAAAAGACCACGGTAACCTTGGTCAATATTCTCATTGAAGAAACTATAACAGTAAGTGACTCTCTTTTGCCTTTTTGTTTTATTTTTTTTTCTTGTTCATAGGGTTATGCTCAAGATGGCTCCGTCGTTCACACGTGCCATCCTTGCTACATTCACCCATAGATAGATAGATAGATAGATAGATCATACCAACCTCTCGCTAGATTGGAATGCTGGAGGATTTTCTGCAAAACAGTTTGGTCCATTCTTTCGAAAGCATCATCACTTGGTGCAAATACTGTCTGACGACGACCAGCTGAGAAGATGGGGTAAAAAAACAAATTTCAGATTTACTGCCAGCGTAACTTTGTATTTTAAAAACATTGATATTTCATTGGGAAATCATTTTCGAAAATGTCGGCGACGGCGACGGTCTGTTCAGATGTCTCATGTTCTAATCCAGGGGTTTTCAAACTTTTTGACTTGCGGACCCCTTTATATTTCAGGCTTTACCTTAGGGACCCCCTTATAAACGCTTATGAAATTTATACATAAATATTTGCTTAAAATAACATATTTTTACATTTATTTATTTAACAGTATTTAACAAATAGGTTTATTGTCAATTAAAAGATTTCGATTAAAAACCATATATAAAATCAAATTGCCCATAAAACGTATTTGCTGTTCACAGACCCCTTGTCTTGTCCTTGCGGACCCCTGTGGTCCGCGGACCACAGTTTGAAAACCCCTGTTCTAATCAACTACAGGCATTTTATTTTGCAATCTATTCTATATTACTCCATTCCCCCAGTAAATCTCGGTGATAGCTTACCAGATTAACCAAAGGGTATTTTGTATTAGGATAAAAGTCCACTGACATTCTCTTTACCTGAAGAACTTGGCCGTAGCCCCGATTACAATGCTGCGCGCGTGAGTGCGTGTGTGTATGTGTGAGTGTGCAGCAGCTCATTTCACTTTAGATTCATCATATACAAATACAGTCTCCACCATAAACTAAGAAGGCTGGTGCTCATCTGTGGTAAACTATAAAAGATTCCGCTGCGTCTAGAACATCATGAAACTTCGTGCTAAATGAAGAGCCTCTACATGATAGCACGATTTTCTAGAAAGGACAGTAAAATTTCCCTCGATCAGAATCTATTGTTTTAAATAAGGCGAAGACATTATACGAAGTAGCCTTATATAGTGATAACAAGATCAGATGGTCACGTAAGTCTGCTCAAACAGTACAAAAGAGCGATTTCAATATCACGAATCCAAAATGAAGTATCCGAATGTTTATGACCCGACGACTTTAGAGAATTAAATTCTTCACTGCTTGAGCACTGATCTGTATTTTAATATATAAGTGTTCATATTAATAGGATATATAATACATTAAGTACGCATGTGAAAATTATGGAGAGCTGAACGTTTTCACAGTCATCGTTCGATGAAATTAAACCACCAACAACTGTTATATAGTAAATAAAATGCGTCGTGCGAGATTGAACACTTAACCCTTTCGTCACCATATTTTTGTTTAAATCACAGTTTTTTTTTTGTTTTTTGTTTTTTTCGGGTTTTTTTTAACATAATGAAGAATTTAGTAAAACAACTTTCTTCGCTGATATTTGGAACAGGGATTAGCATGAAATTTTGATGAGGGTTTTAATTTAGGTCACTTTAAAACAAAAAAATTATATCGAAGAACCAAGAACAGTGTCAGGCGGGTTGGTTTGAAGAAAGTTTTAAGTATCTGCATTTCAACATTATTTCCTGTTTTTCGTATCACTGATGAGTGTGTTGGATCATACGAAATTTATTTATGTCCAAGAAACTAAATTATTTGAATATTTATATTTCTTTATGTTTATAATATGCTCTACATATCTCCAATATAGACGTGCATTAAAGTTTGCTCGTGTTTGTAACATAAGTTGAATATGCACTTTTGTCACACTTGGAAAACATCAGTGACGCGGAGAGGGAAGATTTGCAAACATGAGCAACTGCTTGTCTTCCATAAAAAAAAAAATCACCAAGCATGTTTTTCAAAGGGAAATTTTCCAAGTGGGACTTATAAATAGGAATTCCCTTATTTAATGGAATGAAGACTAGGAGTGAAAAGGGATAACAGTTATACTCTATTATCAATCAAAGTCGGCAAACTTTGCTGTGAACTGGTTATTATCAAGGATCAGGATAGCAATGGCAACAAGCTCTGAACTGGCGATACTTCGGCAGATGCGTTCATAATCTAACACCGCCTTACCCATCTATTTGTCTAACGTTTTCAGTTCTAATGGCAGCAACAAGCAACTCACCTCGAGTTTTATTCAGCAAGTAGTTCAGATGGCTAATAAATGTGATGTTAGTTATGGAGGTCAAGTTGCCGTTATTCAGAAGTACCTGTTCCACTGTACCTTCGGGCACGTTAAGGACATCATCCACCAACTGAATAACACCGTTATTAGCTTGGATATCGTGTTTGATCACATCGGCTGTATTCACTCTCAGAGTGGGTACTTCCTGTCAAATGAAAGAAAGTAAGAATTGAAATAATAATAATAATGATAATAATAATAAATAAATAAATAAATAAATAAATAAATAATTTGTCTTGGTATAAAAGATGGGCTACAGCAAATATTCTACTCAGTACCACAGATTTGCTTTTCAGTTGTTTGACCATAACTAGTTGAGCATGTCCCTTGGTGGCTGACGATATGTGCATCTCTGATCACGAGCAGAAGTAGTGGGGGAGCATCAAGGCCGTATGTTCAGAGGAATTCTTTGGGGTTTGGATAATTCAACTTTGGAAACATAGGTGTTTTGTTCAACATCCTTAAACAAACCTTATTCAGGGACTTTTGAACGAGATGGGCTACTCGACCTGAAGAAAATTCTAACTGGACCCCACCTGCGAGGTCATGCGCTGTTTAACTTGATATAAGATCACTATGTCGCACATATGTGGTTGTGATGCATGTGCCTGGTGTACCCTTATCAGTCGGGTGGTCATGATGGGTATACTGGGCTTCGTATATTTTACTGCAGTGTCACTTTGATGGCGTGCACTGCTCTCTCACTCAATAATAATAATAATAATAATAATAATCTGTATCTATTTTAGATACATGGCAAGTTGTTTAAAGAGAAAGAATTGGCGTCAGCGAGATTCGAACTCAGAGCACAAAGAGTCGGAACAAATACTACGAGTCGTTCTGTCCGATGCTCTTACGGCTCTGCAAATCCATATAAAAGTGTTCGAATGAGCAGGAGCGGGATGAAAGGGGATAAGGTGAGCAAATAAATAAAATTCAACATATACGACGCAGAAAAATAGAGTAAAATTAATGAGATATAGAATAAGTGACAAATAATGACAAGTAATAGATGAATAATTAAATAAGAGATGAATAAGTTAAAAGAATAAATGAATAGTTAACAGAATAAATGAATAAATATATAAATGCATGAATAAGCAAATGAGTGAATTGGTTAACCCAGGAGTTTTCAAACTTTTTGACTTGCGGACCCCTTTATATTTCAGGCTTTACCTTAGGGACCCCCTTATAAACGCTTATGAAATTTATACATAAATATTTGCTTAAAATAACATATATTTTTATATATGTATTTAACAAATAGGTTTATTGTCAATTAAAATATTTCGATTAAAAAACATATATAAAATCAAATTGCCCATAAAAAGTATTTGCTGTCCACGGACCCCCTGTCTTGTCCTTGCGGACCCCCTGTGGTCCGCGGACCACAGTTTGAGAACCCCTGGGTTGACCAGGGAGAGCAGTTGTGTAAGACCTATATGAACCCTAATAATGGTTTCTAATTCATAAAAATGGGTTCTAATTTATGAGTCCCACTAATGATAATGACATTTGGTTTGGTTTGATAAGCAGTTCCAGTTAAAAAGAAAAAGAGAGAAAAATTAAACAATAAAAAAAGATTTTTTTTAAACCAAGAAAAAGAACATATTTTCGAAAATTCTGTATTCATGCAGTACCTGTTCCACTGTAAGTATGTATGTATGGATGGATGTATGTATGTAGGTAGGTAGGCAGGCAGGTAGATAGGTAGGTAGGCAGGTAGGTAGGTTTGTAGGTAGGTGGGTGTGTATGTTTATGTGTCTGTCTGTTTGTATGTCTGTCTGCATGCGTATATGTGTGCGTGCGCGCGTGTGTATGTGTGTGTGTGTACTTATTCTTTGTAAGCCTAGTGCTTATTCTATCGGTCCCTTTTGCTGAACTACTAGGTAACAGGAACGTAAACACACCAACATCGGTTGTCAGGCGACGGTAGGGGTCAAACACAGACACACAAACATATGTATGTGTGTGTGTGTGTGTGTGTGTGCAGGTGTGCATGTGGGTATGTGTGAGGAAGGGAGGGAGAAAGACGGAGAACAAGAAGCATCCGTTGTAACAAACAAAAAAGTAGAAGAAAAATAGAAAGAAAAGAACCACTTACTCCAAAGTGTTTCGGCTGATAATAAAAGCGAAGGATATGGCCATTTTGTGCCCGGATGTTGGTGCTGCGTGAGATATCCCAGCTGAATATGTCACCGTGTATCAAATGGTATCTAACGTAATTCTTTACGCGGGCCTTGTCTGCTTTTAGATCGTCGATAAAACCTGCTGGTTGATTTCTGAATGCTTCATCGGTGGGAGCAATGAGTGTCATGGGACCTGCAAAAAGGAAAACAACAGTTTTAAATGTATATACTTAATTCTTTTTAACCGATGTTAAATACATATGTATGTATATTATGTATGTATGTATGTATGTATGCATGTATGTATGTTTGTATGATTTTTCTGTGAGTTTTATTTCAGTTCTTGAGTTTAAACCAGTCACTAACAAAGCGACAAGACTTTTTGAATTAAGAGAGTTCCCGGTGTTTGTAAATATGTGACTGAAGCGGTGGGGTGGTTGAGCTGTTGATTCTCGCACCCAAGTATGTGCAACTATTCACATAAGAATCTCAAATAAAGAACTTTTAGAATATCTTACAGACCTTCACTGTGCCACTAATAGATTGTATTTGGAGAATCCGCGTCAGTTTGTTTTGCTCCTTTTTCGTGAAACCGAGTATTTCTAGGTTTTTATGCAAATTTGTATGTATGTTGTTGTTCAGTTTTATTTCAAGATTTCTTGCCAATAAAGAAAGAGCCAGTTTCTAACCTAGATCCAAGGCTCCTTCTACAACAGGGTATTTTTGCATGTATGTATGTTTGTATGTATATGTGCAGATTTGTATGTTTTGCTTTATGTATGTATTCTCATGCATTTAATTGCATATAAAGACATGCTGATATATATTTAAATGATAAACTTCTGGAAAGTTTTACAGATTTTTACAGTTCCAGTGATGGATTGGATCTGTAGTCTACGAATTAGCTTTCGCCTTTCTGGTTTTGAAAGCGATAGTGATGATGCTAGTACTGATAGTGGTGGTAGTATTCGTGATGGTTGTGTCGATCGATAGTGATGGTACTAGAGGTTGAGTTAGTAGTTGTGACCAAAATTGATGTACTGTTGGGGTGGCTGCTGTGACAAAGGTCATGTTGGTAGTGATAGAAGTGGCTGCAGTTGTGCTTAGCACAGTAGTCGTGATAGTAATTGTAGTAATGGTTGAGTTAGCGATAAAAGCTGATGTAGACTTGGATTTTAGTGTTACAGAAGCGGTGTTGTTTGGCTGTGGTAATGTAGATGTCGTTGTAGTTACGCCTTACTGTAGTGTTGGCTAATTGATGTAATAGTAATGGTATGTACTCACCTTGCATTGCCACGTAATCAGCAAGATCAGCAGCCTCGATGAGATCAATCATAATGGTGACATTCTGCTGAGAGAGAATTGCCATCAAGTTGGGAGCAGTTGAGGCCGCCAATGGCACTAAACAAAGGAAACAGAATTGCAAAATATTCAACATTTTGCTGGTGGTTGTGGTGTTCCTTGGACAAAACCGATGATGGTCTGGAACCAGGCTTCAATAGAAAGGCATATATAAGCCGTTGCTGATATATAGAGGTCGCTGCAGCCTATCTATGCTCTTATCTTTACTTACTGTGCGCGGGCGTGTATGTGTAAGCGTGTGCATATGTACGTGTTTGCATAAGAATATGCACGCATGTGTGTGTATGTGTGTGCGTGTGTGTGTGTGTGTGTGTGTGTGTGTGTGTGTGAAATAGGAAAGTTGGTAGGGTTTAATCGATTGTGTTGTTTTGCTGATTTTGTTGTTTTGGTTTGTTTGTTTTTTTTAATCTTTGTTTTGTTTTTATTCGCGTATTTTATTATATTTGTTCACTCTTGAATTATTGTCATTTATCACTCCACCACTCACCCTCGCACCCTCTCAGCCTTTCGCCTTCCCGCCTACTTAACCAATCCCTAATACTCCTCTACAAGACAAACCTTTCGGCCAGCATTAATCAAACTGAAGTTGAGTAATCTATAGTAGTAGTAGTAGTAGTAGTAGTAGTAGTAGTAGTAGTAGCAGCAGCAGCAGCACGGAATGAGTAAATTGGGCGCGGCTGTTTGGACGTTGGTGATTTGGCATGACGATTTAACCTGTTTTGTCGACAGTACGTAACTAATCTGAGCATCCTCTCATAACTCACGGATAGTGATTCGACGGTTTTCCCTGACAGCTGCACACATATCTGCGATTTTTCCTCAGTTCTGCTGGTTGCGGATCTCCCAGAACGTTCGTCAATGTCGACATTTTTTCGGCCATCTTGGAAATGTCTAAAACACTCGTACACTTGTGTGAAACTCATACACTCCTCTCCATACACTTTCTGCAACTTTTCGTAGGCCCCTGAGCAGGTATCGCCATGACAGCTTTCTTTGTCATTGTCAATGCGACGATCACACGCTACACACCTTCATTCCAAGCACTGCTGTAAACAGCAGAAATAAGCTAGAACGTTAAAACTTTGTGCGCATGCACAGCAGAGTTCAAGGTCAATATTTGCCAAACAGCTTAACTCTGCGTGCTTTAGCTTCGTTACTATGGCAACAGTCCAGATACTTATTGACCAGACATCGTATATATAAATATTTGCTTTTGTTCAGTTATAATAAAAACAGATTTACATTAATCTGATAGGCTACTCAGTTATACTTTTGTAGAGTACAAATTCATTTTTCTTAAACAAGAAAAATAAATCACAGTGACTTCGAAAATTCAGCCAGCTAAGCCAATCCAACGATGGCTTAACTGATCAAACTTCGAAGTCAATAATATTCTTGTTTAAGAATTATAACAGTTGAAATATGTCACAAACATATTTTAACTAGCCTAAAGTTTACTTATGCCCAAATACAGCTTGGCGCTAATATCACAGTAATTTTCACGTCCTTGACGGTCTACTGTCACAAATCAGTTGTTGACTGTATTTTTGTTAACGTCACGGCTTAGATTAGGTCTGTCCTGAGTTGCCTCTCTTCGGTATTTCCCACTGATAACGCCTAAAGAATTAAAAAGATTGATGTCTGGGAATCCGACAGGTGGCAGTACTGGACAGATATGCTATTTTTACACCTTTTAGCAACGTGAGAGATTTTTTTTTTCCTCTACGATAACTGCAGTGAATTAGCCTTTACCAGTTGAAATATGTCACAAACATATTTTAACTAATCTAAAGCGCGGATGTGTGTGTGTGTGTGTGAGAGAGAGAGAGACAGAGAGAGAGAGAATGCGTATATTCACACACACACACACACCGCTTGACTGCATGTGTCGGTTTGTTTACATTCCCGTGTTTAGTCGTTTGGTAAAAACGGACTGATAGTTTAAACCAGTAGTTTTCAACCAGGGCCCATATGGCTCTTGGCGGTCCATATAAGATTTTGACTTTAAAATTTATGTACAATAAATTGGCTACACTTCTACAATACACAAAATATTTCAACAATTTTTTTTTATATACAATTCCGAATAATATTTAATTATAAAAATACAGAATTTTCAAAATACCAAATGATTAGAAGGAGCCATCCAAGTAAAATGGGAATCAAAGAATCCATAAGTAAAAAATGATTGAGAACCACAAGGATAATCTCTTGAAGGCGGTGCCTCCAACATGGATACAGTCCACTGACTGAAGCAAGTAAAAGAGAATTCTTAAAAAAACTTGTCCGTTATCAGAATGACAAAGAAAGAAGAATTATATGGATCACGCTGTTATTTGTCTTGTTGTTAATAAAGATGAAGTTTAAATTTTTTCATTGAACTAAATAATCTTTTCTACTCTAGGCACAAGGCCCGAAATTTTGGTGAGAGGGCTAGTCGATTAGATCGACGCCAGTACGCAACTGGTACTTAATTTATCGACTCCAAAAGCATGAAAGGCAAAGTTGACCTCGGTGGAGTTTGAACTCAGGTAAAGACAGAGACGAAATACTGCTAAGCATTTCGCCCGGCGTGCTAACGTTATTCAACTAAATAATATAACAAAACGTTTGTTATTTACATTATTTACATCTGACGGATATTTGTCATCATCTTGTTTGTTGTTAACACAACGTTTCGGCTGATATACCCTCCAGCTTTCATCAGGTGTCTTTGGGAAATTTGAACTCAGAACGTAACGGCTGACGAAATACCGCTAAGCATATCGCTCGGCGTGCTAACGTTTCTGCCAGCTCGCCGCCAATATTCTATCGGTTTCTGATGCATAAACATGCATACACGTTTACTTGAGAACTTCTAAAAAACGCATAGACACTCAGATACACACACACACACACACACACACACACACACACACACACACACACATACACACACACACACACACACAGACATACATACGCATAATCACACATAAGCACACACGCACATACGCATAATCACACACATACGTTCATACATCCATCCACTTGTATGTACGTAAATGCTTACATACATACATACATACATACATACATACATACATACATATGTACATACATACGTGCGTGCGTGCGTGCGTACACACTCACAGGAAAGTTTTTCTAAAACTCTCTAGAAAAATATGGGAAGAAATATGAAAACAATGTTATCAGGTGTGTGTACACACCAACGCATGCACGTGCATACTCACACACAAGTACACATACACATACACACACATACACACACACACACACACACACACACACACATACACATTTTAAAATATAATAGAATGACACATATCTAATCAAACATACTCACATACATTCACACACACACACTCACTCACACGTTGCTTGTTTAGTTCTCATCAAATTTCCCGCATTTAGTCTCACTGGAAAATTAGCCCCACGATGGCTTTTTTTCGACAGCTTGTGATTCGAACTGAAACGAGTTGTTTCATTGTTATTTATCAATACCACAAAATTCACCATACTCACACACACTCACACACACACACACACACACACACACACACACACACACACACACACACACACTCACTCACTCACTCACTCACACGTTGCTTGCTTAGTTCTCATCAAATTTTCCCGCCAAACGACTTCGTACTTCATTTACAACAACAGCTGTTTCTGCTGCTTTATCTTATTTTGAATGTATTCCAAGTTGTCTTTACACACATACAAACAAGCAAACAAACGCGCGCGCGCGCAACATACTCTTTTACTCTTTTACTTATTTCAGTATTTTGACTGTGGCCATGCTGGAGCACCGCATTTAGTCGAGCAAATCGACCCCAGGACTTATTCTTTAGAAGCCTAGTACTTATTCTATCGGTCTCTTTTGCCGAACCGCTAAGTTACGGGGACATAAACACACCAGCATCGGTTGCCAAGCGATGTTGGGGGGACAAACACATACATATATATATATACATATACACGACGGGCTTCTTTCAGTTTCAGTCTACCAAATCCACTCACAAGGTTTTGGTTTGCCCGAGGCTATAGTAGAAGACACTTGCCCAAGATGCCACGCAGTGGGACTGAACCCGAGACCATGTGGTTGGTAAGCAAGCTACTTACCACACATACGTACACATATTTATGAGCATGTGAGAGCATGTATGTGTCAGCGTATGTTATTTATTAAAAACACGACTATGTTCAAGTTTGATCTTATTTAATTCTTTACTTCTTTAAAGTGTTTCAGCTTTAAAGCTACGGTCATGCTGGGGCACCAAGATCTTTCATATTTTTCTCTGTAATCATTCATGTTTAGTTTCAGACGATAGCGCTCCTAACTTCCTTAGGCTGACGTTCTGAGACCTTCGCAGTCTCCATTCCAAATTTAATGGCTATAATAATGTGTAAGCTACATTACTTTAATAATTCTGGTGTATGTCACAAAAGTTAGGGAGTAATTTTATAACTGGTTAAAATCCTCAACGTTAGTCTTAAAATTATATAATAGTAAATCTTGGTAGATTTTATGATATATTTTTTCTTTTTACGTGTGAGGCATTATACTAGCATACCCGTATCGTCAAAAATGCCTACAGTTTTATTAATGAGAGAAAATGGCATATCAACACAATGAGAGAAACCATTGCTAAATGTCAGCTATCGAGCAAAATATATGTATATACACAGAATTGTAGCACTTAACGAATCAGATACGGTTGTAATGTCTCAGTCGAAAATATCGTCTATATAATGTATGTATATATGTGTGTGCGTAAATATATATGCATATACGTATGTATATATATATATATATATATATATATATATATATATATTCTGAAAAACTTCATCGCCAAAACGAGCGTAGCAACATTTTTGTACTGATTTGGAACATTATGTTTCTATTGTTGGATTTATCTGATTTGATTACTGTACAAATATAATAATAATTATTATTATTGCGGAGATGTATTTGCATAGCAAGTGACTTGATCTGAGATCGTGTGCTGGAACGAAAACAATTGCAGCGTGGAAGGTGTTTATAAGCCATTTAAAATAACACAAAAACCGTGAGATTCACTTCAACATTTAAATTTAATTTGTTAAAATATTTTCGTCGCTTTGAGACCAGGACCTGTTCACTGACAAAATTGTGTTGCATCTGTTCACTGACAAAATTCTGTGCTGCATCACAGAATTTTGTCAGTGAACAGGTCGCGGTCTCAAAGCGACGAAAATATTTTGACAAATTAAATTTAAATGATGAAGTGAATCTAACGGTTTTTGTGTGTTATTTTAAATAGCTTATAAACACCTTCCACGCTGCAATAATAATAATAATAATAATTATTATTATTATTATTATTATTATTATTATTATTATTATTATTATTATTATTATTATTATACCTATGTTTTGGGCTTTTTAAGATTGAGAAAACGCCCTTGTTTATAAAAAAAAATTTGGTCCTGATCTTGCACCCCTAAATCAAATTCGTTCCCTCACTTATGTCTCATTCTTCTGGGAACAATGAAATGTAATACCAGTCAAGTACTAAGGTCGATTTAATCATCTATACCCTCCCGACCCTCCGAACTATTTAACCTTGTGTTAATGTTAGAATCATTATCAAATTTATTTCATTGTGTTTACTCGTTAGTTGATTAATTCGTTCTTTCCTTTTCACTACAAATATTTGTCTATATTTAGACTCAGCTGCAGGAACAACAGCAACAAGAACAATCAGGAGCGACGACAGCAGATATCAAACTTGCAGATATCAAACTTGCAGATATCAAACTTACAGATAACAACACACACACGCGCGCATGCATGCATATATATGTACATACCCCGTAGCAAAAATAAAGTTTCATCTTGGTAGGTTGTTAGAGAAGTGGGTGTTTCAGACAAAATTTTCTAAAGTTTGGTGCATCCGTTCTCAATGAGTGACGTCTTTCATTGAGAAAGGATATCCACAAACTTTTTTCTTCACCGAAGAACATCTTTGTCCCAAAACATTGGAAATATCTTCTCACAACGGTATACCAACTTGAGTAAATTGAACTTTATACCAAAAAAATTCAATTTTTGCAGAAGCAAACGACCACTAGTCTCTTTGGATTCTGTTTTGTCTTTCTCTTTCTGTTTTTTTTTATCTATAACTTCTGAAATCTTCAACAGATATTTTCAGATTTCTCTCAAAATATCTTTTATATATATATATATATATATATATATATATATATATATATATATATATATATATATATATATATATATATATATATATATATATATATATATATATATATATATATATATATACATTTATTTATTTATATCACAGCACCATGTGTCGATTACCACGACCTTATCAGATAGAAATACTGTAGTAGTAGTAGTAGTAGTAGTAGTAGTAGTAGTAGTAGTAGTTGTTGTTGTTGTTGTTACTGTGGTTGTGATAGTGTTTGTCTTTGTATTTTTATATTTATAGTCACTATTGTTTTTCAGTCGCAGGTCAATTCTGCTTCAGTAAAACCCATGATCATACTTGTTCCAGCCGTGGCATTACTGTTTTTCCTCCCTGCCTCTTCCCCTGCCCAACCCTCAAACATCGTCATTGTTGGCTGTCTGTCGTAGATCGACATTGACAGTTCTGTCGCGGTGAACCAGTCAGGTTTTGTTCTGAGCACTCTTTCTTTTGTACTTACCTTTTGTAGAGGCATCCACTTCCGAGGTGGGCAGTGTCCCCTGCGAGTATTCAAGTATCAGCACTGACTGCGACCATCAGAACCGAACCGCCTTTGTGCAGAGCTCTTGCTGGCAACTCCCATTTACTTACACCTGCTGCCGTTACATTCACTCCATCATCACAGGGCTTCCCACTTCTATGGACGAAAGTCCTTGGATGAGTAAGGCAGTTGGCGTCATTCCCCCATCAGACTACCTCGCGGCTTCCACGCCAGGTATCAAGTGGTTTACAAGAATACAGCGAGTATGGGCGACGGTGAAGCTGCCCTGTAGTAGCAGCTCACTTGTTGGTTGACGCCCAACCGTTGCCTGATAGTTATCTGATAGCAGAAGATTCACTATAGTAGATCTTCCGCTTGGCCACAGAGACCTTCAAATCCTTGGTCTTGGACTCCTCCGCCTTGTCGGTCATCCAAAGTCCTGCTGCTGACGTCTCTGCCGTATCTCTGACACGGTGATGTAGTGTGTGTGTCATTTGAAGGCAGTGCATGTATGGTGCCCGATATGTACTGGTAGCGTGAGAATAATACAGCTTTTCTAAAAGCTAGGTTTGATTGAATGGTGAAACCTGCATAGAAGCGTGTGTTGTTAGAAATTTCAGGAAGAAAATGTGTAAAATACATAACCAAAATCTTTGCGAAGCACAAGGATTGATGTAGTGTTGGAAAGGAAGGGCTCTGTCAGCATTAAAATACAAAAAATACAAAGGTATGATAAGTAATTGCTTGAAGATCAAAAACGGGTGATGCCATTACACAGGCATCTTATCATGTTAGACGCAGTCGGAGGTTCCACTGGTACCAAGGGCAAGAAATGTGCATTAGCTTCAGTTGAGATTAAGACAGTGACTTAAGTTGGGATTAAGACATTAGCTTAATTTTGGATTAAGACATTAGCTTCAGTCAAGATTAAGAATATATTCCTACAAAGAGATGAGAAGCTTAAGAGTTTCATTCGATATAAACCCTCCCCTGGAGCACAGTTTTACGATAAAAGAAAAGTCAAAGTCGGACCCCAGCGATTTGAAAGGTTTAAACGATAAGTTTTCGCATTTTGCTGGCTCTCTATACGGCAGGGTATTTAAACAATGGAAATTTCAAAGAAGTTTTATAAGTGTGATATTGCTCCCATTGTTCCCGTCCACTCAGCTGGCAAAAATTAGTAATTCTGCGACGGATCAGCGTCCCGTCCAGGCTGGGAATATATGCCCCACAATCTGAGAAACGACAGACAGACGGACGGACGGACGGATGGAGTGGTGGGTGGATGGACAGACAGGCAGGCAGGCAGGAAGACAGACAGACAGACAGACAGACAGACAGATAGATAGACAGATAGATAGATAGTAGTGGCATAGTGCTTCACTTTTCTTTCTGCTGGAGTATGATGCCTTTGAGAATAAGGATTGTTGTCCGTTAGAACAAACATGATATTTCTTTTAAGTGTATAATTGAAGCCACATACCGAGACCATTATTATTTCTGATGTTTTCTTAAAAGGCTCAGCATCGAAAGAATAAAGACAGCGTAATGATGACGTAAATGCAAGCGGAACGTAAAGGGAAACACAAAAAGTTTTATCTTCCAAATAGTCTGACCGGGTCAATGTAACGGCGAAACTTACTTCAACAAATCTGTTACACACACCTACACACAAACACATATTTCATAGATTCCTAAAAACGGCACAAAGGCTGTTATTTTGGAGTGAAGTGTATAATCGATCACATTGATCTCAGCTCTTCCCTGGTACTTATTTTACCAGCTGTTTAAGGATTAAGAGCAATGCATATTTCAATGTGATTCAAACTCAGGAACTAATTGAACACAAATAGCGCCTCATGTCTCACCCGATGCTCAACCAGTTCTACCAGCCCGTAACATATCATAGTAGAATGTCAAAGAAGGACTCAGTTGTCTTTGGTTGATCGGTTCGAGAGGACTTTGTAAATTTTCTCTTGCTGGATTGTGTGGTCTCTGCTACAATCTCAAAAGGATAATTGCTGAGAGACAATTATTGCTATATTAGCTTCAAAAAACAGCGTACAAGTGAATTAGCAGAGTCGTGAGATCGTCGGGCCGAATACTTTGCGATATTTATCTCGGCCTCTTACGCACTATTTTCAAATCCTACCGAGGTTTCCCCCCACCCCATCTGTCTGGGTTTAAGAAAACAAAGTACCAGAAGAGCGGTATTTATTCGGTCCCTTGCGTTCTGAGTTCAAATCCTTAAGATATCAGCTTTGTGCTTCATCCATCTAAGATCGATACAGTAAGCACTAGTAGGTCGGCGGAAGCGTTAGATCGTTGGACGGGATACTTTGCGATATTTATTCGGCTCCTTATGTTCTGAATTCAGATTCTGCTGAGGTACACTTTGCTCTTCCTCTGATCAGGGTCGATAAGCAAAGTACCAAAGTACCGCCGGAAATCTGAGATCGTTTGACCGAATGTTTTGTAGTAGTGTTCATCCTGGATCTCTGCTTCTGAATTCAAATTCTGCTGTATATGACTTAATCCGTCGCCCGATTCAATGTCACACCAGGTCCCTGTGCGAGTTCAACAAGTCCACTCTGTTGCAAAATTGAGAATCGGGTCTTCGGGAAATTTACAAGGTCATAGACACAGTCATTCCTTCTTCACTGAAAAATAAATAAAAAGGAAACTACCTTGCTTGATGGTGGGCTCCCTATATCAATTACACAAGGATAGATTGAGAGAGAAAATTGGTTACTATATTAGACAGGGAAATGGGCTAGGTATAAAGTTCCTTGTTTGCTTGTATAATTGACGGAGTATTTGTTAAGGGGAAAGTTGTAAGCAGTTATTGGCTAGATCCGCATACAAGGAACAATACCGAGCCGACAGGATATAGTGGTGGTGGTGGTGCGAAGAGAAGGATAGGAAGCGATGGGAACACAAAAGTATATGCTGCTGTTTTGGCTCTTACGTCTCTAATCACATATCTTATCACTAGTGACACATCCGTCATGCTAACACATACATACCCCCTCACACATCTATACCCAAACCAACACAAATGCATAGATACACACATACATACATATACAAACTCTAACTCTAACTCCCACACGAATTCACTTATACTTGCATGCAAATCGCATATAAATTTGATTGAAAGATATATTTTAGAAAGGTACAAGACAGAACGGCAATACAAGATGAAAGCTCTTTTTTTAATTGTTCTCTTCGTGGTTGGTGCTTCCGCATACAGTAAACACAATTTAACTTTGGTAGAAGTCGCAAAGAAATATGGCTTCAACACCATCGTGGAACTGGGTGAAAGAGCTGGCTTAGCTCACAAACTTAACGAATCAGGTATGCATTTTACACAAGGTATATATATATATATATATATATATATATATATATATATATATATATATATATATATATATATATATATATATATATATATACACTAGTCTTTCTTCCCCCTCTCTCTTTTCTTAATTCCCTTCGACTCTATATGACTCACACTCCGACATATTTGACCCCCATCCTTTCCCGTTACATACTTCTTGACTTATTTTAATTTTTTTATTCTGTATTTGTGGCTTCTCTATTCAGTTCAATTCACATCTGCAGTGAGTTAACTTGGAAATTCCAAGCGACAATTTAACCTTCATTTAATTAAGGAAATCTCGGCCTGATGATTAGCTAAGTTGAGCACCCCTTATTGAGTAACTAGTTCATCAGAAGATTAGCTAGTTAAGAAACATATGTAGCGTGCATTTTACCCGTCCCACTTTCTCAATTTGGATTTATATTCGCATTTGTAGCAGCTCTGCTTGCTAACTGCTAACTGTGTATAGAAACCATCAACTTATCGAATTTCTTCGTAGTTTCTAAATGTGAATAGTGTGTAACATTCGATGCCAATAAATTGCTATTGTTCATTATTGTACACAGTTTATCACCTGACCATACAACAGATTATACTGGCTTACATGTTACCAGTAGCGCCCACACATAATATATGTATATATATATATATATATATATATATATATATATATATATATATATATATATATATATATATATATATATATATACATACATAATACATATATGTATATTATACATACATACATACATACATACATACATACATACATACATACATATGTAAATATGCATGTATATGTATGTATTTTTCTGTTTTTAATCACATGAAGTCTTCTTCTAGAGAAGTCTTCTTCTTCTTCTAACAAACATACAAATCTCTACAAAAACAAAATCACATTTTAAATTTGAGAAAAGGTTTTCATATTTTCACCCTTCCGCTTACAGATTGTATTTCTAATGTGCGAGTTAGCTGGTTGATTTCTTTGTCTTAAAATCCCAACGCATGCGTCACTTAGGTATTTACTCGCAAAACTAGATATACCAATTATTCTTGGTATAAACGTGGTTTAGATAGAGGTTTCAGAGTAGTTGTCCGTTTTTATTTGAATTTCAAAGAAATATTCACATCAGCAGGACAGCTGACCTCTATAACTGTATATACTTTTTCGACTTTATTGCTGATATGGGTCTCCTGATTATTTCTCATATTCTTAGACACCAATAGTAAATCTCTTTACGGAAAAAAATGATATATATATATATATATATATATATATATCATTTTTTTCCGTAAAGAGATTTACTATTGGTGTCTAAGAATATGAGAAATAATCAGGAGGTAAGACTTTGTCCCTTCTTCGGTCACTAGATATCCTTTTGAATTTTGAATTTTTAATTGCTGATATGACATAGTGTGTCATATGTGTTTGTATATTGCTTTTATTGTCCTCTTGGTTGAAAAATAAACAGGTAAATTGACATAGTACAGTGTCTGCAAGTTGATGGGTACCACATATTACTAAAAAAACCGCATTCAATTTGGCTGAGAACCGAATTAGTAATGAAACCTAGGAATGTTCACGTGTAACTAAAAGTTGATCTTAAGAATATATATTCATCCACTGCTGTGGGGGAATGAAACTGATACATGTGCACATATGTATGAAAATGTGTTTGTAAGTGTGTGTGTGTGTATGTATGTACATATATATATATAATTCTTCCCGTATTTGTTAAAGGAGAATGGACTGTCTTTGCACCAACCGAGCGGGCCTTTAGCGACATGGGCCCTTTCTTTCTTGATATGCTGAGAAATAATAGCGCTACGCTAGAAGTCTTTCTCAAATACCATGTTGTACAAGGTAAATTCATGTACAAAGACCTTCAGAAAAATGATTTCGAATTAACCTCCCTCGCTGGGATAAAGATCCGCGTGAACGTTTACCGAGCGAATCAGGTAAGAATATATCTCCCCTATTTACTGTATTTACTCAGGTAAAAGTGTTAATTTAGAATTAAGGCTTCGTACAAATTTTTTTATCTATATTCGTAGTTTTAGCGTTGCCCCAGATATGTCGCACTCTAGTTTTATCAATTAAAATCAAGTATACCTTGATGCGATTTAAAACCGGTTTATATTATTACTTGTCAAAAGAGTATCAACGAAATTGTGTTTCGGTATTTAATTCTTTCATAACCTTCTGAACTCAAAACTCAAATAAAATATCGACTTTGCCTTCAGAATTCCATAACACAAGTACCAGTCAAGTATTTAGAACATAGAATCGTCTATTCACACCATCAAAATTTGTGACATTGCGTCAAATGTTAGAAAATGTCTTAATCCTGGTAGAGTTTATGTGGGTAGCGGGTTACTACGTGTAACCTTAGGTGTCCACAAGTTTTCAGTAGTCTTTCCTGATAATCATTATTATTATTATTATTATTATTATTATTATTATTATTATTATTATTATTGACTTGACTAAGGTTTGTTCTTATTCCAGTCAGGATTTATGTGGTCAGCAGATTACTACT
>NC_142941.1:59380453-59385453 GCF_046866305.1 Octopus bimaculoides
CACTGAGAATTTTCAGTATAAATTTTATGAAACAAACTACAAGAATCTACAATCTTGGCGGACGAAACGGAAGCTTGCAAAGTTTGAATCCACGAACACCTCTGGTTGCATACATTCTTGAGAATATGGCGAACAACTGACGGCTTGTTGGAAACTCGTGATGTATTCCACAACCATAAATAGTACAGTATACCAATAGCTTGTGTATATATGTGTGTGTGTGTGTGTGTGTGTGTGTGTGTGTGTGTGTGTGTGTGTGTGTGTGTGTGTGTGTGTGTGTGTGTGTGTGTGTGTGTGTGTGTGTGTGTGTGTGTGTGTATAATTATCATTATCAATATCTAAGAAATTATTTCATTTCTAAATACATTAACCAAAAAATGTTTATCACTTTTCCTTTCTATCTCCCAGTTCTGATGCAGTACCACATTGTTCGCGGAGTCCTGTGGAGAGCTGGAATGCACACACAATACGTGCCGACTCTTGCAAAAGGTGAAAGACTTCTCATCAGAGAAAACATTTTCGGTAAGAATTCTACTGTCACTTCCATTTGTCAACTTTTTCTTTCAATTTCTTCAGTTGCCCTTTGTTTTCTTCCCCTTTTTCTCCTTGCACCCTCTCTCTCCTCTCTCTTTCCCTCACTTTTTCTCTCTCTTTGTCCGCACACGTACACACACACACACACACAAATACACATATTCTCTTTTCGTTGTCACTTTTGCCTGCAGTCTAACCCTAAACTTAAACTTATCTCCAGTCCTAACCGTAACCCTATGCCCTAAACCTAACCCTTACTTTAAACCCTAGCCCTAAATATTAACTCTAAATCATAAACCCTAACCCTAAGCCCTAACCTAAACTGTAAAGACTAACCCTACATCGTAACATTAAGCTTTAAACCCAGTTTCCTTTCGGTCCTCTGCTTTTCCTATGGGACAATGACCAATAGATGTTTAGGATAAGCAACAGCGGCATTAATATCACCAGTCTATAAACACCTTTATTATTTTATTACTTGTTTGTTCTACTTTGCAAAAGAACTTGTCGTTGGGTTTGTTTAGCTTCATGGTAAAGCACTGGACGCGTAATCACAGGGATGTGAGTTCGAGTCTCATGGCTGGCCGCCGACAGATTTTTCTGCAAAATATGGATAGTTTATCTTGTTCATGCTATATTATTAGCATTATCCTGCGTTTGAGAATAAAATTATTTCTTTACCTTTATATATATATATATATATATATGGGATGCGACTTATATAAGGACAAACACCACACACATATATATATATATACACACACACTTATGGATTTATTTTGCAAGATTCCTGAAGTGAAATCGTGTGTTGAAACAGATATTGTTATACTTCTGTTTTTTTTGTGGGGAGGGGTGCTAACTAAACACATTCTATATAGTCGTTCTTCACTTCAACTTTATTGTTATTCTTATTTTAGTTTTCTTTGCCTGAAATCTTCCGTCACACATCCTGTGACCTCTTCAACGACTCTCTATCCCACGTATCTCCTCCTCTTCTGTTTAGTCTGTTGGCTTTCTCAGAAAGTGAATCAAAGGACACTAAAATAAGAATAATGATAATAAAGCTGAAGTGAAGAGCGAGTGTGTAGTGCATGTGGTTATTTTGCAATAAAAAAAATGACCATCCCCAAATATAACAATGTGTGTATGTGTGTGTGTACTAACATATGCATGCAAATAAGAATAATACTTTTTTTTTACTTAATCCCTTCACAGGTTTCATCACAGTAGAAAATGGCTACCTCGTCAACCGAGACATTGGCGCAACAAACGGTGTGATCCATGAAGTATCCCGCATGTTGAAACCCAAGGATGTAGATTTAACCGGTTAAAAGAAATGTCTGCTTGTTCTAGTCTTGTGAACTGATAGAAATCTTGGGCATCATTATCTGTATATTTCTGTTGTAAATAAATAAATGAAAAAATAAAACAGTTTCAGCAAACAAATAGTTGTCAGTGTCGGAAAAAATGAATTTATTAGTTTTCAAGTTTAAGTGGTTTGTATGCGATAGAATTCATATCTCCCTGTGGAAATATGAATTCTATGGTTTTGAGTAAGGCTCTTTACCAACACACACACACACACACACACACACACACACACACACACACACACACACACACACACACACATACATATATATATGTGTGTGTGTGTGTGTGTGTGTGTGTGTGTCTTTTATCTTTTACTTGCTTCAGTCATTGGATTGCGGTCATGCTGGGGCACTGCATTCAAGAGTTTGGTTGAACAAGTCTACTTTGGTAATTATTTTTTAAAGTCTGGTACTTATCATATCGGCTTCCTTTTACCGGAACGCTAAGTTACGAGAACGAAAACAAACCAGTACTGGTTGTAGAGCGATAGTGGGAGACAAACACAGACACACACATAGGTGTATACATACATGCACGCAGACACGCTCACATGCGTGCTCGCACATACACACACACATGGATATATATATATACATACATGCACACATGCACGCACACACACACACAGAGATAGATAGATACATAGATAGATAGATAGATAGATAGATAGATAGATAGATAGATAGATAGATAGATAGATAGATAGATAGATATTGATATATGATGGACTTCTGTCAGCCTCCGCCTACCAAATCTACTCACAAGGATTTCATCGGCCTAGAGCAATAGGGCAATAGTAGAAAACAGTGGCCC
This sequence comes from Octopus bimaculoides, assembly GCF_046866305.1. Lineage (NCBI taxonomy): Eukaryota > Metazoa > Mollusca > Cephalopoda > Octopoda > Octopodidae > Octopus > Octopus bimaculoides. The sequence continues at coordinate 59,383,175 of NC_142941.1, forward strand.
AAGGAGCCAGGTAGTGGGAAAGAAACCGAAATCATGAGGTTTGAAGGCGAACTTCTTACCACACAGCTGCACATGCACAGAGGTGTGTGTGTGTACGTGTGTGTACCTGTGTGTGTGCGTGTGTGTATGTACGTATGTATGTATATACGTGTGTATGTACCCTGTTTGCCGCTGTTTTTATATATACCAAAAAATTTACCTGCGTCTAATGCGGCCGTATTACTGATCGAAAACCAAAGTGTCGTAGGTTGTAAAGCTGTAAAAGCATCAGTCAGCTGGATTCAATAATGGTTAGTATTATAATAAGAAAATATTGAAAACGAGCCATAATATCACAATCTCTTAACACAAACTGGATATATAATGAACTGATATGATCGTATCAGTTCAATCCATTGAAATTTCATTACAAAGCATTTTTCTTTTTTCGTTTCTTCCTCTTTCCCTTTCTCATTATATACCTGTCAACATATTTCTAAATAGACACATTTTCTCACAAGGGCTAGATGACCTTTCAAGATGTTAATTTTAGGAAGTAGGATGGGAAAGATAAGAAAAGAGAGGAAGAAGAAGAAAAATGTTTTTGATTCTTAAGTCGGCGGTCACCACTGTAAAGTTTTAAAAATAAAAAAAGAGTTCAAAGTCCTATGAAAACGTACATTCCTTTACACTTTTATAGTCAAATCTCATATTCTGTGTAATTCCATGTTTTGCACGAACAAACATTAAATATTAGTACAACATTCATAAATTAGGAGAATGAAGTCAGAATATAAAAAATTATTTGAGTTATATTTTTGACTATCCTTCATCATTTTGTAGGATTATTTGTCTTTTTCTTGCTTACTTGGATAAGATAATTTAAAAGAGATATTTTTTACGAATTATTTTGCCAAGTAGCTACATTAGATATCTTTCCTAATCAGTGGTAGAATGGTCCTAGTATTCTTTCTCATGTATATCTAAGTTCTATAAGAACAACAGTTGTCAAAATCTCAATGTTATACATATATCTGATTATTTATAGAAACGAGTGTCACGTTATTAACCACATTCAGAAACAACTGCAACAGTGTAATATAAATGTTTTCTCTTCATCCATCATCATTACTAAATAAAATGGTAAGAAGGCAATGAAGGAGCTTTCTCGACAGACACCAAAACCATCTTACATTGATGTCACCTTACATGATATGTGAATACTGTTAGATAGCAATATAGCGTTCATTGGAGCATTCATTTCCATTATTTCTTCCCAGTCGTATTAGCTGGACTCAGCGTCTGTGTAAGCTAACCACGCAGTGTTCACAGTTTGTTTCATTTGAAGGGGTGTTCAGGCATATTGTCTCTGTTTCTCTTCCCAATTTTTTTGACAAAATATAGTTATGCTTTTCTTTCAAACATTTAATTTTGGAGAGAATTTTTTGATGAAGTGTAGCTCCGTTGCTTTTCAGAATATTTGTACAAAGGGGAGATTTTGAACTTTCCTTCACCGCATATTTCTAGATGTTTGTTCAGTGGAATCTTGTGCAATTCGTCTTGTCAGATGTGTTGTCTGTGGATTCTTGCACGTTGACAGAGGAAATTGTTTGTTTCGCTAATGTAATTTTCCTTACAGTTGGGGCAAGTAATGCAGCATATAAGATTCTGTGTCTTGCAGTTCATATCTGCATTTACTTTGAACGAGAATCGGCTCTTGAATTTTATGTGGGGACCACTTTCTAAATATTTGAAGTTGTTGTTGTAGCATGTTCCCTATCTGCTATCTTCACATTCCTTTGGTGGAGAATTCTGATTCGTTCTCTAATGTGAATTTTGCTCCTATGAGGTGTTTTTTGAGATTTTTTGGCTGGCGCCTACTTTTTCCAAAACTACAAAAATATTTTTCTCCTCTTCTGAACAAAGCAGAAAACATCCGATTCACATAAAAGAGCAAGAAAACGTTGTGCGTGTGTGTATGTGTGTACGTATGTGTATGTGCGTACGCGTGTGTGTGGATGTGCGTACGCGTGTGTATGGATGTGCGTACGCGTGTGTGTGGGGGGGATTGTGAGTGTTAGGTACGTGCGTGTGTGTGCGTGTGTGTATGTGTGTGTCTGTATGTGTGTGTCTGTATGCATGTGTGTGCGTGTGTGTGTATATTTTTGTGCGTGCGCGTATGTGTGTGTATGTGTATGTATGTGTATGTTGTGTATGTTTTCGTGCGGGCGTGTGTGTATGTGTGTATGTTGTGTGTGTGTGTGTGTGTGTGTGTGTGTGTGTGTGTGTGTGTGCATACA